>NC_046362.1:1649122-1819657 GCF_011125445.2 Fundulus heteroclitus | reverse complement strand
TCAACTTTGCTCTCTGGCCAGTGTGGGTGAAGTTTGTGGATCTGTTCCTTGGACTTTTTGCGGTAAATGTCTTTGGAACCCCAATTCCGTACCCACTGAGGCCTCCAGTTCTCCCAGTCAATGACACCTAGGCCACGAAAATCCTTGTGTGGTATTAGCTTGTCAATGTCTACTCTGGCCTTGTTCAGATGCTTGGAGATGCTCTGGTTTTGTGGCAGGCCACCATTGATAGCAACCCCTGAGCTGGAGTAGTATGGGTAGTATCCTAGATGACTATGGTAGAATATTGTGACATTTGGTCCACTCAATGTCTCATTAAGGTTCGCTACAATATCAAAAACGCTGAGGTCCAAGTCTACTTTAAATCTTAGGCGACATGACTCTGTAGGGGCGTTCCAGACCACAACAAAAGGCCGGTGAGGGATCAAAGGTGCTCCAACTGGTTTTGTTTGGTGGCCTCGAACTTGGAGCTTTTCCTCCATGCCAAGCCACAGCACCAGCAGCAGGAGGTGGAGGCCTATTGGCACCATGGCCGATGATTCTCAATAAAGCAATTAGTGGTCCTACAAAGGGAGTAAAAAGAAACATTTTGTTTAGAAAAAAAACAGATAATATGAGCTTCACTGAACAAAGATAATCAGCCAGGCTTTTGAAACATCACAAGCAATGGTCGCTGAAGTGAGTGTTCCAACAAAACACAAAGCTACCCTGTTCTCAAAAAGAACAAGACTGTTCTGGAAAAATTGTTGGAAATGCTAATGGGCAGAGACTACTCTCCCCGCCTCACTGTTTTACCATCAACTTTCTCTTTTTACCAATGAGTGAAGATTTTTTTTATGAAGAAAAAAAAAACATAAATAAATTGATTAATTTTTAATTAGTTAATTTGACACATAAAGTCCACCAACGATTTCTTACAGGAATTTGACATTTCTAGAAAAATAGTTCCTTTCTGTGCATTTAATTAGATCTCTGAAGTCACTACCAACACAAACTTCACAGACGAACAAAATGTGTACTTCTTTTGTGCCCTTTAGATCTTTGATGTGATTGTGTGATTCAAAGTTAAGAGTGTGGATAAATAAAAATTTAAAAGATTACTAAATGTCCATATGGTGCTGTGATTGGCCAAGGAGAAAAGAATAAGGTTTTCTCCAAGGAAGTCCAGGAAAAACTGAAGAGTGACAACATTAATATTCTAGACCACCATGAACGAAGTGGGTAAAACTGATATTTTTTTTTTTTTTTTTTTTTTTTTTTTTACTATTTACAAACCATGAACTACAGCCAAAGGAAACCAAAGAGAAGCAAAAGGACACTTGGCGAATTTGCCAAGGCTTTCTCTCATTTTAGTTGGTTCAAAAACTTCTTGATGACCGGTGATCAAGCCTCTGTGTGCGGGAGCTCCCCTGCTGTTCTCAGAAAGCTGAGCGCAGCAGAGGAAGCTGCCCGCTCCTCTGCCACAAGAACACTGAATCAGCACAGTGCAGATTTTTAATATCCAACCTATAAAATAATTTCACTACAGTCAAAAGTCGGCTGTTTGGTGCTCTGAAGTCTGATTGTCATTTCCGCCACAGCTGAGGCAAAAATCTCTTCATGAAGCCCTAAATTTGAACTCTGTAAGGCAAACTTTAAAACTTCAGAATATTGGGAAAAAGTTAAATACTGGAAACTTGTGGTGTCACACCCTAGTGTAAACGGGCTCTTACTCTGGGTCAGTAGGCGTCGGCATCATGGGGATGCCGCTTACTGGACATATGTCCAGAAGACGGTCATTGACACCCTTCAAAGGGGGGTGAGCCACAAAAGGCTACTGCTAAAGAAGCAGGTTGTTCACAGGGGGCTGCATGGAAGCATATTTATGGAAAGCGTAGTGGAAGAAAAATGTTTTGTGGGAAAAGGTGTGCCAGCAACAGGGATATTTGCAGCCTTTGAAAGGATTGTCAGGTAAAACCCCTTCAAGACATTGTGGGAGCTTCACAAGTTTTGGACTGAGGCTGGAATCAGCTCATCAAGAGTTACTACACACAAACAAATCCTACACACAGGCTACAAATGTTGCATTGCTCATGTCAAGCTACTCCTTAACCAGAGGCATAATTCGTGTTATATCTGGGCTAAGGAGAAAATAAACTGGACTGTAGCTCCATGTCAGATAATCTGTATATATGTGCATCACATTTTCTTTTCATGGAACAATTGCAGTAAATTGTTTCTATATATTCTCATTAATGGATGCAATTTATCAGCAAACACATGTTTTCCTGAATCCATATTTTCTCTGTCATCTCTGCATTTCTCCAGTGTTTTGTATGGGACCCAACCTCCCACCCACCCCACCATCGCCACCACAAACTTCATCGTCTAATTGGTCCTGGCGCTACCTCATATGCAAGTAATTCATATCTCAGCTTTTCCAAAGATGCAGAGAAAAAAACATTGTGACCTAGCTCTCAAGAAACATAGCCACAGAGGTTCCCTCCAAGAATGTGATGGAAAATCTCCCACCGTTTCTTTTCCAGCACTGTTACCAGAGCAGGGGAGGAGGAAACCACTGGTGGGCTGAGGGTTCTCAGTGTTTCATAGATTTGAGGAAGTACAAGCATGAAGCTGAGGTCATCTAATCAGTTTAATAGGAAAAGATCTTAGGGATCATAGAAAGCTTCAATGTGGATCAGTGAGTAAGTAAACAAAAAAAGATGTTTGAAGGAGAACGTTCAAAGTTTGTTACTAATAATATAATTAAATGTTTCCTTCAAACTCAGTCCTACTGTGACTTTTTCTCAACTTTGTCTTGGTTTCTGACATCAGGCTGGCTGCAGGCTTTGAGTTTCTCACCAGTTTCATAGATCTTCCCAGCTGAATGGTTTTCATGGCAATGCAAATCCAAAACAAGCAGAGTGTGGTGAAGCCACTCTGGCGTTCCACAAAACCACAGAAAAAAAAGGAGCCTCTGGAAATATCATGAGTCCAGACCACAAGACAGACCCCCCAAACGCAAAGTCTCAGCATAGGAGACTTGTTTCAATGATTTGTCTCGCATAAACACAACTGAACAGCATAAAGCAGTCGAAGTGGACTGATTGGAACCAGATGAACCTGAAGTAAAGTGTCGGTCTGAGAAAAAAAAACGTTTTTGACGTAGTGACATCTACCTACAGAGACAAGCCATTGTCCCATAATGGTAATCTCAAGCTTCCATAAACTTTATTTCAGTAAAAAGGCTCAAACAATAGAGCAAGTTCTAAGGACAGTGTAAGATGCCTGAAAAGCCTGTAAAATAGAAAAAGGAGAAACTACAGTGAAAGTATTGAAACTGCAGCCCATTCATCAAACAACAACGATGAACACACCATCACACTTAAGGGCAACATATAATGACAGATTTATTTGCCATCTATGTTTTTGGACTCCAGGAGAGGTTTATAGGAAGGTTCTAGAACAGCATCCAAAGCTTTGAACATCTCCCAGCGCTCTGGACGCCCACCTAAACTGGCAGGCATTGATGAGAGAAGCAGAATTAGACAAGCATCGCTCAACAGATATTAAAATCATGAATGAAATTTCCTCGTTTTGCATTTATATTTTAATGAAAATTAAATCTTTTTTTAACCCATCTAAATAATCAATAGAAATTTTTTTTACTGGCATCACAATTTTGAAACCCCTGTTAGAGGAAGAAAGGCTTGCTTGCCATTATCCTAATCTTTAGCTTCCCTCATAGATTCTGCTTTGGATTCAGTCAGCACTCTGGCAGTAAGTACATTCTAATTTACTTCTAGTCAGAGGAAACCTGTTTGTCAAATCAAAAGGTCACTTAAACCCACAGGTGCTAGGGGTATGAATAATTTAGGGATTAGCTGCACTTATCTTTGTCAGGATTCCCAGGGTGTGATCATTTATAGCTCCCTGGGGATCCTGCAGTCTGCCTTTCACACCCCCTTCCTGTTCATCCCTTGATCCTTATGTTATCAGTTGTTTGGTTTTCTGTTCTACATTTGTTTATCATATATTTGGGTATTTGTTAGTTTCCTGCATAGTTAGTTATGATTTGTTATCTTTAATACTGTATTGACCTCAATATAGGGCAAGTTTTTTTAAATTATAAATAATGTCAAAATGTCGGGTCACTTTATAATCAGTGTTTTACAATTAACACATGCTGATAGCTGTCTGGGGTCGCTACACAACCGTAACAGCAGGGGGCCCAACATTCTGTGAAGCCTGTGACATTTTTTTTGGCGGGGATCTTCTTTTAATCACAGCAAGGAAACATTGACAGGAAATGAAAATGGAGCGAACGTTAACAGAAGACTAAGGCAGAGTTATGATGCTAATTTTAATATGATAGTGGTTAATTTGGGAGAGGTGTCAAACAACTGTCAGGCTGCCAACAAATATGGAGTTACAGAGAGTAATGTGAGGAGATGGTGAGTCCAAATACACCGTCTGAAAAATGTTAACAGTAAAAGAAAAGCTTTTCGCAGTCCTTAAAGCGGCCGCTTTCAAGATATTGATCGAAGAGTTTGGAAGTTTGTTACTGAGAAACGCAATGAGGGCATGCCTATTACCAGAGCAATCATCCGAATGAAAGCCTTGGACGTTGCCAAGGAGTTAAACATACCCGTCACAGAGCTGGTTCAGCTGGTGCAGAAGGATGATGCACCGTTGCATTACGACGCAAAACCAGCCATGCCCAGCACCGAGACTTTGGAGAGAAGCTGCTGTCCTTTCAGAGGCATGTGATTGGTTTGAGGAAAAAAACACTCATAGCCACTTGATCAGATTGGAAATGCTGACCAAATCCCTGTGTTTTTGACATAACTACACCTGTGACCGTGCACAAAAAAGGTGAGTGAGAAGTCTGACATTGTAAAAACATTGTAAAAACAAAGAGGGGGCTCGACTTACAATCAGAGTTGCCCTATAGTCGGGTCAATACGGTCAAGCCTACATTATTGTAAGCTCTTTAATTTAATAAATCATCTTCAACTCATCATGCACCTCCCAAGCTTTTTTTCTGCCCGTCGGTCTAGCTCCTGAAAACCTGACAGTTGTGTGTTTTAAAGACTCTGTATTTGTCTTGTATTTGATGACTGCTATCAATACTATTATAATTGTTGTTTTCATCTCCTTTTCATTTGATTGTATTCCCACCCTATATCAAATAAATTGAACTGGTTTGCAATGTATTATACACTGTTGGACCCTTCAAGGCCATAAATACACTGCAACAACAGATAAATTGTTATTTAACTAGAGACCACAACAACAGAAACAAAGTTCTTTCTGGCCAGGAAATTTTGTTCTTCACAAGAACTCAAGTGCTGAATTCCTTGGGAGTTTTCAAAGGCCTTGCACACTGCAGCGCACAGCCTTCATATTTCTATCACACTAAACAAGAAAAAGGTTCTGACCACAATATCCATCTAGAACCAGCTACAAAAGCAGAATGATGAAATGATGAAAGAAGAATTTCATCCAAATTGGCCTTTACTGTGAAGCTTGGACATTTTAAACTGTAGACTATTGTGGGTCTGTGGTGAGGTTAATAAAAGAAAGGCTGACTGGAACAGATATAAAATGTTGCAATATCCAAACTAAGGTTAAGGATGCAAAAACTTAGACGGATTTTCTTGTCATTCAACTCCACATTCTCAATGCACATTCCAGCAAAGTTTTGTTGCAAGGCTTCATGCAAAAACACTGAAACATTGTAAATGTAAGTATGTGGAATATAAAATAATTAAAAGTATGAAACAGAAACTAATACAAAATATTCTGACATTTGTTAGGAATGTAGCAAACCAAAAAAGATTTTTTTAGATGTACAGAAAAGTTATGTGTAACACAATATGAATAGTGTAAGTTTTTATAGCAGAAGGATGTATTGCAACAAGTAACATATGATAATGCAGCTAGTGCAGTTACTTAGTGCTATAGAGTTCACAGTGACCTTGTAGAGTGACAGAGTGACTAGTTTGTGTGTATGAGAGGGGGCTTTAGTGGGAGTTTAGCAATCTGATGACGTGTGCAATGAAGCTGAATTTTACTCATTTCAAGCTGCTGAACCTTTTGCTAGAGGGCAACAGTGAGAACACTCTATGATGTGGGGGGAGGGGTCTTGTATAACCCCCCCCCCCTCCCCCCACATCATAAAGTAAATGAGAAGTAAATGATAATCTCTTGTTTTGTTGACATTGTCTCAGAGCCGAGCACAGAGCAGGCGGAGAACTGAAAGTAGAGTAGACATGCATTGACTCTTCTCAGCGTTCTCCAGACACTTCAAACCAACTCAAGTATGTATTGAGTGCATTGAGAAAGTTTGTGCTGTCCTCACAGAGTAAATGATCAGCTTTGTAGTCTGTGATGGTCTGGTTGCCATGCCACATGCATCTGCTGTTTGTTGGGTTGTGGAAAAATCCTTGGATTTTCTGACCATTGGCACACTTTGTTGTTCTTATGGCACGTTTCAGGTTGGTTCTGGCCATAGCTCTCAACTCTCACGCATTGACCGTGTGACACACGCATTTCATCAATTGCACACGCTCACACGCATTACTTTGAAAATCTCAATCTTACAATGAAAATCTCACTCTTGAAACGCACGCTTACGGACGCTTCGCGTCATGGCGGAACCAATTTGCGGTACAATGGTTTCCGCACGTCCAGTAGTAGAGGGAACACAGCTGCAAGGACCGCCGCCGCGCAAACAAGTTTCCCTCATCCAAAGTGAAGCACTTGTACGGTCCGTGTTGTGTGCGAATGAAATGGTAAGTCGTCATGTGTTATTACAAACTGTAACATGAAAGCAAAGTCCGTCTAAAATAGTGACCGTCTTGAATCGAACAACAGCACCCCCCCCCCGTTGGACAGTGTTGAATCGAACAAAGTCCCCCCCCACCCCCCCGTTGGACAGTGTTGAATCGAACAACAGCCCCCCCCAACCCCCCCCCCCCCCCCCCCGTTGGACAGTGTTGAAATCGAACAATGTTCTGGCTGATATGAGTGTCTGCCTGTCCCCACACTTGAATGTATTATTTTGTGTCCTCGGCATTGTGACTACCTCAACCAGTGTTTCTGATTTCCCCATATCTGTATGTACCTGTCTCGCCGGAAAGTTGTTAGCCACTCCATGGTAATGACATCATCAGAAATGGTGGTATTTAGCTATGGCTCAGTTAGAGTAATGGCACATCAGTCTCAACATCACAATTTCTTTTTAAATCCGGCTTCAAGTAATCCACTTTGTTCTCCGGGGAGTGTTGGTGTGCAAGACAGATGGAAGCGCCGTTCTGCAAGGGTTAGCCTTTAGCTTAGCTGTTAGCCCTCCCTGGCTGTTCCGCTTCCGTGTCCTATCACACCACTTCATCCAGGAGATGAAAGTGGTGTGATATGGCAAGATTTGGTGGTTTACACTCACCAGCAAGTCAGTGGTCACTCTTTCAGAGATGAAGATGTTCTCATCCTGGATTGGGAGGACCATTGGTTTGAGAGAGGAGTAAAGGTGAGCTTTTTTTTTTTTTTTTTTTTTTTTTTTTTTGTAAATAACATGTTGATGTTTAAAAAACAGTGAACTTCTCTAGAGCTTTAATTGCTACTCAACAAACTAATAATTTGAAGCGGCCCAAGCCTTCTCTTACTGTGTTCTGTTCAGTTCCAGGCTTCTGTCGCGCCTGAGGCGTTATGCAGGCAGCAGTCTGCAGAGGCAGTTTCCACATGTGATTTTACAGATTTATTAATACCAGCTGTCAGACACATCTCAAGCTGGATTTTACACTTTAATATTATCATCTAACTGTCAGTCATTCTTGTTGTTCTTTTCATATGTGAAGCATACTGACTCTCCAATGTGGCTGTTTAGTTGGTGGGATGAAAATGTGTTTGAAAATTTACATTATTATAATAATATTTGCATATTGTCATCTTGGCACAGTTAGTAGTAAGAACAATGTCACATTTTACCTTGATGGGAAGCTCAGTCACTTTGATGCTGGAACTAAAGGTTCATTATACATGTACTGCTGAAGCAGTCATTGTCATTAAAGTAGTCACTGCCATGCCACGGTAAAGTTACAGCTATACAGATTTAATTTGTCTCTAAATCAGCCGTTTCAATCAGCTCCATTTCTAAGGGCCGTCTTTGGTTTCCTTTATTTTATTTTTTGGAAAGAAGAAGTTGTACCGTTAACTATTAACGTTGATTAATGCTGGCTTCCACTACAGTCTACAGTTAATTTAATCGTCTTTAAGAAATGACTGGAAAAATGACTGGCTGCTGTAGACTAGATTGAAAAACCAGCATCATCAGACCACTGAGTTGCTTAGTGTGATTTTTTTTTAAGGAGAAAGTATAAGCTATCAGGATTGATGTGCTTCAACATGCCCACCAAACTAAATTGGATTCACCCTGACACAACACAGCCTCTCAGTTCAAACCTTTCTGCAAAGATTTCCTCTCCAAAACCACAATTACCTTGTGATGGTAAGCAATTATTATTGTGATCAAGTCCTATTAAGAACAAATTAGCCTTTTATTGATTGTATTTAAAATGGTGCTAACTCTTAACTCTTAAATGATGTACCTACAATTCTGTATGTACAGCAGGTTAAAATTATCTGCCCAGTCTCCTCCTGGCCAATGTTAGCTCACTCGCCAACAAACTGGATGACATCCAACTGAGGATCGCCTCTTGTAAGATGCACAGCTGTGTAGCAATCTTCACAGAGACGTTGCTGGACAAGAACATATCCGACACTGCAATGGAGCTAGCAGGCCACTCTTTGTTTTGAGCTGACAGGACGACAGCTGCAGGGAAAAGCAAAGGTGGGGGCTTGCTCTGTACATTCATAACATTGTGATGATGCAGAGCTACAAAATCAAACGGAAACTTCTGCTCCCCCAATCTAGAATATCTGGTAGTCGGGTGTGGACCATTTAAACTACAGAGTTCAGCTCTGTGATTATGAATGTAGTTAACATAAAGCCAAGAGCTAACGGCAAATTAGCTCTGGAGGGGTTCTGTTGTTTCATCAGCAATAAACAGTAATCCAGAGGCAGCTGTGATTGTACCTGGAGACTTTAATTATGTTGAAAAAAAGCTCCGTTCCCCAAATTCCACAATTTATTCATAAAGATTCAAAGAAGGTTCATTAGCATATTAGACCAAGTCTACTGCAACATCCCAGGACTATGTAAGGCTGCAGCAGCTCCTCACCTTGGATTGTCTGATCACATCTCTGGGGACCTGATCCCTGTCTACAAACCCCTGATCTGTAGAACCAGGCCTGTCATCAGATTTTGACTAAAGAGACCTGCACAGCCTTACAGTATTGTTTTGAACACACACTGGAAGTGTTTAAAGAGGATACTGATGTGGAGGACCACACATCTTCTGCGCTGTTCTATATTCACTCATGTGCTGATGCTGCCCTGCCCACAAAGGCAATCAGAATGTTTCCTTACTAGAAACCATGGGTAGACAACACAGTGAGGATCCAGCATTAAGATGAGGAGAAGACTGGCCTGCAGCAGGGCTAGGAATGAGTTGAAAAAGGGCATCTAGAAGGCAAAGAACAGATACAAACGGCACATCAAGGAGCACTTCAACAACAACAATCCATGTGACATGGGGAGAGGCATTGGGACAATCACAGGCTATAAGCACGGTGACCAGCAGTTCAGCAATAACCAAGCTTTTCTCAATACCTTAAAAGCTTCTTTGCACACGTTGACTCTCCAAGCAGCAGAGAGTCTGAACATCTTCATCAGTCAGAGGTGCAGCATCAGCCTTTTGTCAAGCAACTGCACCAAGTGACCCCAGCTTAAGGAAGATCAACACCAACAAGGCAGTAGAGCCAGACATGGTGTCAGGTTAGGTGGTAAAACCAGGTGCTGACCAACTAGCAGGGTTTTTCTGGACATCTTCAACCTCTCCCTGTGGCTCTCCATGGTCCCCACCAGCCTAAAATCCTCCATAATTGTGCCTGTGCCTAAAAAACATCCATCACCTGCATCAATGACTACCGTCCTGTTGCTCTGACCCCCATCATAATGAGGTGCTGTTCCATCCAACAGATACCAGTGTTAGTTTCTTAATGTCCATTAGTCAGCAGGTCGATGTGAGACTTTTAGATGCTCTGAAAACATCTTTCTGATTAAAAGCTGGTAAACATCTATAGCGATTAGTACCTGCAATTCATTTTACCATATAATATTAGCTTTCCATGTTCTATTTGGAAAATAAATCACTATGAAACACATCCTGCCAATAAAGATTCTTGATATTAAAGATGGCATACCTGTTCTCCTCTCCTGGCTGTGTTTCAGATTGTTTCCCGTCTCTTTGGAGATTTAGTTTGATTGATTTGGTATTATAATGTCAAAATGCGTGAACGCTGATGAGCAGCCGAACCATGTCTCTGTCAATGTCCCCTGCTTCTCTGGCCCCCTGAGTGTTTTCAGGGCAGAGATTCTCCACTATTGTTGCACTGGCCCCTCCTCCCTGCAAATCAGTACTCATTTACTGGGCCAAACATGAACAGAAGATGAGAAATTGTGTTCATTGTTAGCTATATTATCCCAGTAAATGTTTCTATTGTGAAAATCAATCTAAACAATAAGCGAATACTTAATAGATGTCTAGGATTTATTTGGTAGATGATGTGTTTGAATGTGAAAGGGGTCAATGAACTCATTGATCTGCATCCTGATAATCTACATCCAGAGCATCTTAAAGGTAACATTTTTGAATAACTGCGCAGGCAAGACCATTTCACCAGCTCTTCTGCTCCTGAGGAGGATCACTTGAAAAAAATCTCCCGAATCCACTCTGGTCTTATCTCTTTCTACTGAGGCCTTTTTCTTCTTCTTCTTCTTCTTCTTCTCATAAACTTGTGCACACTTTGCTTCTTGCGACCATAGACAATATATACATAGACACCCCATTGGACGCTGCCGGCCGCTAGGCCAACGTGCCTACAGGGCGGCCATCTTGGGTCAGACCACAGATCAGACAGCTGCTGTCAGAATGAATAGGAGGCAGCTCAGATCTCATTTTAATTATGAGATGTTCACAGACAGATTACACATATGTATTTAGAAGCAAAACTATTTAAACTGAAGTCAAACCGGATGAAAAATGTAATTGCACTTACATTTTTTGCAGTTACATATTAATCTAATAAACACACAAATTATACACACATAAATCTCTCTCTCTCTCAATATATATAAATATATATATATATATATATATATATATATATATATATATATATATATATATATATATATATATATATATATAGATAAATTACACATACATACATATATGATATAATATATATAACACATACATATATATATATATACACACACATAATTATTATATATATACACACACATATATATAAATATAGATATATATATTATATACATACATATATATTATATATAATATATATATATATATATATATATATATACCACACACCACACACACACCATACATACATCATACATACTCATATTAGTATATATATATATATATTATATATACATACATATATATATTATATATCTATATATAATATATATATATATATCACACAGCACCCACACAAATCCATCATACAATACCTATATCTATATATATATATATATTATATATATATATATATATATATATATATATACACTATATATATACACATACCATCCCTGCTACCCATTAGCACAAATTGTGTTGATGCCGGACAAATTTTAACTGTAAAGCATTAAGGATTATCTATCATGAAATCTTACTTATGGAAGGTAAATCCCCAGGATCTGGTTCGTAGTGTCCTTTTCTTTGCGCACCCATAAGCGGAGTAAGAGTCGGCTTTCCTGGGACGTAGCTCTGGAAGTTTACTAACTTTCAATACAACATCAAAATTATTTAAGATAGGCAATCATTTAATTCAATCAATTGGTCCCATGTAGCCCCAAAAGGGGTGACATTTTCAGTCAGTTGATTTTTCTGGAAATCGGGTGAGAATTCACCGGATTCAGAGTGTCTGAAAACATAATGTTCCACTTTCCTGAACCTAAGATGGCCGCTCTGTCGGCATGCACCTCACCCAACGACGCGGCATCTACGTATACATGTCTGTGCTTGCGACTCTCAGCCATGTTCAAAGTGTACAGTGAGAGCAGCAGAGCTACAATTAACAGCTAACAGCAAATTATTGGCATGTGGGGCAACTAATAAATAAGATAATATCCCCAGATTGAGGCTCAGAGGGGTGTGTGGGAAGGACGAGTCATGAAGGCATCTGATTGGTTCGTTCCATTCGGACCAAATAGCAGGATTGGTCAGAGTTTTTACAGCCTGCAGCTCTCACAGAGATGAAAATTTTTAACCTCCTTTTTCTGAATACATAATGGATTGACTACCGTCAGGATTGAAGGACCATTTCACCCAGTATGACAAAAAATGTTTCTGAACAACATTGCCAACTGTTGCTTTAAATCAGTATCACTGTCAGAGTTTTATTCCTCACTAAAAGAGAAAATCTTTCTACACTTAAGAACACATCAGAAGATGTTGATTGGTTCTCTATGGATCTGCCAACATCTGTGAACAAATGTTCTTAGTAATGAAGTCAAACAAATCCAGACACAGATCCACTCTCAGTGATGATCACTGCTTTGCTGTTCACTGTATATCCACTTCAAACATTCAACCTGACTTCAGTGCAACGTCAAACCAGTGATGCTCCACAATTGCCTGCCTTGATTCTTCCCCCGGGCGGTTAGTGTTTTGGTGATTACTCTCACCTGCTTTTATTGTAGCTGAATCCTCCCCATAGTATTTAAGTTCCTGGTTTCTGTTTCTCCATTCTCCTGTTTGTCACCATGTTGCTTTCTCCCTGTCTCCTGAATTCACTCATGTTTCGTTATTCATTAAAAACATTCTTCATTTTGGCTCTATACGTCGCTCCTGCCCCACATTATATTTTTTATTTTTTTTTATTGAACCATTATTTAAACAGGTAAAAAGCCATTGAGATCAAGACCTCTTTCACAGGGGTGACCTGGCCAGCACATGTCAAGGTCAAGCTTATATTTATTTATAGAGCACATTTTTCTCTGCTCTAGCTGCACAAAGTGCTTTACAAGCAAAACAGCTCAATGTTAAAGAACTGTGTCAGAGTAAAAATGCAGAAGAAGAAAAAGCAAAAAAAAACGAAAAAGAAAACGACTATGTATGTTATCGTGGACAAAAACAAACATACAGAAAAAACATGAAAAACATAAAGCGGGAATCATTTGACAACTTAATATGCAGGAGTTAATACAGTAACATTAAATGTAATAATTTAGGATCTGAAACACAGGCACTGTTTCATAGGAGCAAATAGCATAAGTCTTATTCTGAGACAAAAGTCTTATTTGTCTTGTTTGATGAAAACCCCTAAAACATCATGAATGTCACTTTCCAGAGGAAACTGAACAATGTGATCATGACAAGTTGTTTCCCTGTGGAAGGTTTATTAGGAGGAGCTCCTTAAAACCAAAGATCCTCAAACCGACAGAACATTTGCAGTTTATTTTAGAAAAGACTTCAACACTCAGACTGCAGGTCTGCTGGTGGTTCCTAGAGTCTCTAAAAGTAGAATGGGAGGCAGATCCTTTAGCTATCAGGCTCCTCTCTTGTGGAACCAACTCCCAGTTTTGGTCCGTGAGGCAGACACCCTGTCTACTTTTAAGATTAATCTTAAAACGTTCCTTTTTGACAAAGCTTATAACTAGAGTGGCTCATGTTACTCTGAGCTACCTTTATAGTTTTACTGCTATAGGCTTAGGCTACTGGAGGACATCAGGATCTAATTTTCTCACTCTATAGAGTTCTACTGTTCTTCAATTATGCATTATGTGTTGTCATTTCTGCTTTAACTTTCTGTTCTCTCTCTTTTATCTTCATAGTAGGTACACCTGGTCTGACGTTCTGTTAACTGTGACATCATCCAGAGAAGACGGCTCACCCGCTATTACCAGGACTCTATCCCCCATTCTCTTTATAAGGTCTGGCTTTTAATCTTTTCACATTGTCATGTTAGAACCACAAACTTGTGATTTTTGGCACATAATTTTTGCCACTTTCAGGTGGGACAGCTCTGGCATTTGGGTTCCAAGGTGCAACCCTGTTAAGAAATTAATTACAATAAATAAAATCACTTTGTTACCTTTTTTAGTCATCGTTGACGGAACATCCAAGAATATTTTAATAATACAACTATTTTAGTAATTTATTGTTGTAACATAGATTTCCCTACCAAGCCCATGTCTTTGATGAAGTTCAGCTGCAGATATCACTGTGGCTGATCCTGATGGCCTGTAAACCAGGGCGTAGCCTGGAAGCCCGGGAACAGATGTATTTTCTGCTGTTTCATCATTTGGTGGTGACAGTGTGCAAAGGGTATCCAACACAGCAATCCTCTTCACCATTCATTTTTCAGTACTGACACCATTTTTATGACCAATAACTTAAGTACAACTAAAATATCAAGACTTAGCTTCAAACACCTTCAGGACCTAGTATATGAAATGTACAGAAAATGTACCTACCAAAGTCCTTGATCCTCTGGTTGTATCGCTCAAAGCGGTTGCAGTCACCAATCATAGGGTGGCCCAGGCCAGCATATCAATTTGCTTCCCAATGCGTAGTACGTATAAACTTATAAATGTAATTATGAAATTATCAACTTACGAATGTGCCTCAGTGATAAATTCAGGAAGTTGAACACAGAAATGTAGCAAAATGTGAACTCTGCTAACCTCCAACTGTTGTACTAACTGAAAACAAACCTGAGATTTGAAATGTTAGTAAAAAGTGCCCTTCAAAATAAGAGCTCCTTCAAAACAAAGGTCCATTCAGATTTATGCCTGAAAGGCAACACAACCCATGATGCCCATATTTTCCCTTTTTGCCACCCACATTTTATAATCATAAAACTCCTGTAAAAACAAGATAGCTTGGTCATGCCTTTGAGACAGGCTGCAAAGGGTGTCTTAAGCCATCTTAAGATTTGAATGTTTAAGACAAAAAAAGATGTCTTAAGATATCTAAAGACACTCAATGTCTTCAAGACACAAAATACTGTCTGAGAGCATCCCATTTCCTGCAATCGCATGTCTTAAGACATGGGTGCATGTCTTCAGATTTTTGTCTTAAGATGTCCTAAGAAGTCTTGATGTGCAAAAATGTCTTGAGACGTCTTGATTCTTCTTATTCAGACATCTTGAGACGTCTTGAGACACTGTGATGGCTGGGTATGTAGTGACTGGTCTCGTTATATAGTCAGGGTGCAGGTGGATCAGGTGAAGGCTGATGAGAACGGGCTGGAGCTGCACAGGTGTGTCGATGAGAATCAGATCAGCACTAGTGCCAAGATCATGACATTTATTATTTTTCATATTTTTCATTTGTTCAAAGAAGTTTAGTGTTGCTTTTGTGAAAAACTGCACGTCAAATTATGCTTTGCTACTTTTTGATCACAATACTTAAAATAAATTATTTTTGTAAGGTGATTTCAACATTGCTGTTGCCAATCTATTTTTCGTTTATCGACTCATGACTTTGTTAAAATACCACCTGTAGCCTAGGTGCCTTTTTTACTACTCAATCACATATTGGACTCATGGAGGGGGGCACAACAGGAGAGACTGGAGAGATTTCCATCTTTTTCTTGAGCAAATACTGCTCATGTATAATAACATGCTTTAAACATTTGTATTCTAAGTGTCATAATTATGATTACTATAACTATGGTTTTACTCTGACTGGAATCTGTTTTTTTCTGCCTTGCTTGTAAACTTCCTGGAGCTGACAGCTTTGTTTCACAGCATTTAGAGACTGCGTAAAAGGCAGCGCGGTTTTCCATTGTTTACAACAGACCAACCATGCTGTCCATCATCATGGGGAATGTGCCATGCCTTCACAAAAAAGATTACTGCCCCTCAATATGGTTTTCAGGAATCTCACAGTTTTTTTCCAGTCTTTTCAGACTGAGATGCGTTGCTCTGCTGTCATATTTTAGCCTGTTTCATATTGTCAGAATGTTGTATTTAAGCACTTTTTTGATTCTACAGCTCTGGCAGTAATCAGACCTGAGTATGACAAGTAAAAAAAAAGCTTGAATACAGGTACTTTGTGATTTAAAGGAGCAATAAGCAGAATTTCATCACTAGGTGCGCTGTTGAACACTGTCTGTAGACCAAAACAAGATGTGTGGCAAGCCACGCCTCTCTCTACCAACATCTAAGCAGCCGACCAGTTATCCATTTAAATTTAAAATTTTTTGTCAGACAATAAAATTCCCTGAATGTACGAGAGGATCAGGGTGGGCAGCTCACCAGCCCGCCAGGCTGCATTGAACAATGCTAACTGTGTTAGCTGGGCAATCAGCTACTCGCCTCACACAATAGTAACGTCTGGCCCATTGCTGGTCAAACTCTAACAACTAATCCACATGCCACAACTGTAGCATTACATTGAATCGAATCAACATAGCAACACAAGTCTAACAAGACTGTAACACTAACAAAAAACAGCATTTGAATTCATGTTTTCACTCACCATTCCGATGGAGAAAAGCTAGCGCCGAGTCAAACTGGAGCTGCTTCTGCTCTTGAAATACTCTCCACCTTGGAGACGTGAGACTAAAATTAATTATTATTTTGTTTCCTTACTTATGTGACAACTTCTTTACCAAGGACCATTGTTTTTTTTTGTTTTTTTTTTTGTTTTTTGTGGTAATAACATCACCTGATAGTCTTCAGGTGAACGGCCGGTGACATTTTATGGGTCGTAAGGGGCTAAACCAGGGGTGTCAAACATACGGCCCATGGGGCGGTTCCGGCCCGCCAAACAATTTAGTCCGGCCCGGTGGCTAAATGCATTATCATTATTCATGCGGGGATTATCTCAAATGATATGGACACTACAATGGGAAAGTAGGAGAGGAAAGGAAGAACAAGAAGAAGAAAAGAAAAGAAAAGGTGAAAGCTGTGTTCTAATTAGCAGATGGTAGCACTGAGCTTCAGATGTAGAATATTGATTTTAAATCATTTCTTAATTTTTATCTGTTTGATGTATTTTGTCATCCAGGACAGTGTTTTTAAATTCAAAAAAAATGTGATTAAATGTTTTTCAACATTGTACAATCACTGTGATCAGTTCTTATGCATAATGCACAAGTAAATGTTTAACTGATTAAAAGTATTGTTGAAATTGCACATACTTTTCTTAAAAACGCTGAGGTTATTCATAATATATTGTGTAAAAGGGAAATTGATTTAATATAAAAATCAACAACAAGTTCACTTTTATTAGTTCTATATAATCTTGCAATGAGTTTACTCGTGTGGCCGTCTTGAGATCAGATTAAGCTGTATGCGGCCCCTAAACCAAAATGAGTTTGACACCCCTGGGCTAAACCCTGAGGGGCAGCTGTTCACATGGACATACATGCGTAAACGTGCACGCGTGGCCCGGTCCGGCTATGCTAACAAAAGACTGGTGAGCAACAAAGAGAGATGGTTTGTGACATCAAAACATATTCTAAAAATATACCTTTAGTTCTTCACAAAACTATTTTTTAGTTCTTTCTATCTAAAAAAAAATTATTCAGATTGGTTTGGATTAGGGTTTTTTTTCCCTTAATAAATTACCTTGCCATTTGAAAACTGCTTGTTGTGTTCATGCTTTTTATCTTTGTCTAATATTAACACGTCTTTGATATTCTGAAACTTTTACAGCTAAAAGGGTGAATACTGTTTTGTGATGCTGTAACTACGGTTACATGAGAGGGATCCAAAAACATGTTGGAGGTTTAATAACTCAGCGTTACATCTCATGTAACTGTGCATCAGCGTAATATCTGGTATGTATGTTTACCTGTTGGGACTTTACTCCACATTTAATTACTTTGTTAATATTCAAACAAGATATTTCATTTCTCCAACTTTGCTTGCCTGTCAACCTGTGCTGACTGTTATCTCAAGAGCAATTGGGAGGGTTTGAAGGTGGAAATACTGTGGGGTTGTGGAACTGGATGTGAGGACCGGAAACATCATAGACAGACAGGATGACGCCCTTCATGCTTAAATGTCTAGATTAGATTACACAGAAAATCTGAGTGAAAAGTGCTCAGATCTGAGTTTCACACTCCTTGCTTTATGGTCCATTTCCACTGACGCAGGAGTGAGTTTTGTTTTTATCGCAAATGAAAATGTTTCATGGCATCGTTGCATAACAGGCAGCTGGTGTAGAACCCGTTAATGAGGTTTGCCGTTTTGCTTGACAGCATTTAAATCTCATTTCCTTCTGCTGATTTCTTTCAGGTTGCTCCCAAATATTGACTCTTGTTTCTGTCCATTGGTCTTTCGTTCTTTTTGGTAGCATTGTTGTATTGCTCACATGTGTGTTGCTTCAAGTTGTTGTTTCCATTCTGTTTGAACTGGCTCCACATTTTAGAGCCAGGACAGGAAACCAGGTGAGCCGGGCCCCGGGACAACACTGTCTGTTTGGATTCAGGCTGATTCAACTTTGCTGTGGTTTATAAACGCCAACTCTTTTCTGTTTTATACCAGTTCGACAACTAATAAGAGGCTCACTTTCATCGTGTTTCTAATACAGAACAAAACATTTTACATTTGTAGGCTGTATTTTATGAGATAAAAAACAACTGAATGTTCCAGGTCTATTTGTTTACATGATGCGCCTCCCCCCCTCACTTTCTCTCTCTCTCATCACCTTGGTCATCATCAAGTATTGATATTCAATAATCATGTAGATGAAATAAAAGAAAACCCTGACATGGCACGATCGTCAACACAATCGGTAGTAAAGATTTGCTGCCATCTTGTGGCACCCATATAATGTTGCACGTCAAGTGTTAGAGGTGGCCAGGCGCATTTAAAAAATACATCTGGGGAAATCTCTGTACTTGAGTGAAAATTGCCATTCATCCATCCATTTTCTGACCCGCTTAATCCCTCATGGGTGCTGGTGCCTTTCTCCAGCGTTCACTGGGCGAGAGGCAGGGTTCACCCTGGACAGGTCACCAGTCTGTCACAGGGCAACACAGAGACAGACAGGACAAACAACCATTCTCGCACACGCTCACACCTAAGGAGAATTTAGAGAAGCCAAGGCAACAGCACTACCCACTGCGCCACAGTGCAGCCCTGAGTGCAAATGCATTAACGTGTAATTCTACAGATACAGTTAATAATAATACATTCATAATACATGGCCTCCTCACACATCACAGTGAACACTTAAAATGACCACTAACTCTCCAGTTGCTGAGCCGGACTGACATGTCCTGGGTATGTACTGCACCCGTTTTTTGAGCCTAAGTCCAGTTCAGAAGCGTGACACTGAAGATATCAGTGATGCTGAGGATCAATGATATCCACCGTCCCAAGAAAAACTAAAAACAATTTATATGCCAAAGCAGCTGGTAAGATCAGAAAAACATCTCTTAAAATAAGCTGCAAATCCCTCATTCCAAGACTACAAAGCAAACATTTTATGTAAACTATCATCTCATTCTTTTTATACATTTTTTTTCTAAACATCAAAAACAGAAGTACTTAATAAGACAAAGCTTATAGTTAGAGTGGCTCATGTTACCCTGAGCTATCTCTATAGTTGTGCTGTTATAGGCCTAGGCTGCTGGAGGACATCAGGGTCTAATTTCTCTCACTCTACTGATTTCTACTGTTCTTCAGTCTACTGTTCTCCAGTTTTGCATTGCATTACATTGAAATGACTGTTGTCATTTCAGCTTTTAACTTTTTGTTCTCTCTCTTTTTTCTTCATAGTAGGTACACCTGGTCTGGCGTTCTGTTAACTGTGACATCATCCAGAGAAGACGGTTCACCCGCTACTACCATCTAATGTAGAACAGATTACTAGATCAATGTGTGCTTCTGTGCTTTTTTGTCTCTCTTGTTGTGTCTCTGCTCTGTCTTCTGTAACCCCAGTCAGTCGAGGCAGATGACCGTTCATACTGAGCCTGGTTCTGCTGGAGGTTTTTCCTTCCCGTTAATGGGGAGTTTTCCTTTCCACTGTCACTTCATGCTTGCTCAGTATGAGGGATTGCTGCAAAGCCATGTACAATGCAGACAACTCTCCCTGTGGCTCTACGGTTCCCCAGGAGTGAATGCTGCTTGTCGGGACTTTGATGCAATCAACTGGTTTCCTTATATAGGAAATTTTTGACCAATCTGTATAATCTGACCCAATCTGTATAATATGATTGAATTTGATTTTGTAAAGTGCGTTGAGATGACATATTTAATGAATTGGCACTAAATAAATAAAATTTAATTTAATTGAATTGAATATGTTTTTTTTTTCATCATGAGTTTTCTGTTGTTAAATCAGCAGGTTGGATAATTAATCCAATTTACATTTAAAGTCAACATGATCAGCATTATTTTTAACCAATTATTTTACCAGCCAAACAAAAAGATTCTAAATAAGAAAGAGGAAGAATGGGGGATGGCTGTGAGAGGAGTACACCTGTGGGTGTTTGCACTTTCACAAACACCCACAGGTGCTGCTGGGTTCCAGGTTCTAAGTGTTCACTTATATACAGAAAGCCCGTAATTTATTTATCTATTTATTTTTCACTTTCTTTTCTCAGGTATCACTTTACACATGTCAGCTTAAATAATAATACATAATAAAACATATGATTTATCAAGGTGTTACTCTATTGTATTTGTTACACTATGTCTGTTAGTTGTGCTGTTCTTTTTACATCTCTCTTTTCAGGTGATGAAGCAGACGAAAAATGTTTTATGATTCTTTCCCTTTTATCTCTTCTTTCTTTCACCTCTTCTCTTTCTTTTTTTTCTATTTTTGTTCTTCCTTTACTCTCCTACTTTCCCATTGTAGTGTCCACATAATTTGAAATTCTCCCCGCAGGAATCACAATAAAACTATGAATCAAGCAGAGCACTATGGTGAAAGCTGATTGCTCCACTTGTGAAAGTAAAATCTGTCGAGCTCTATTTGGCATTAAGACATCAATTCTTATTGCCACATTGCTAGACAGGACACTGGGGGGGGGGGGGGGGGGGGGGGGTGATACAACACTGGTATTAATATGACCAATACTAATATTATTAATAGGGCCAATAATAATATTTGCCATGCATGTAGAAGCAAGAGGTGGCACTGAAAGAACATTTTCAGGGCTGAACTAAAGGCTAGTCCATTTCTGCCCAGAGTCCAATGTCCAGAATTTGATTGCACATCAGATGAAATCTATTTTTTGTAAAGATTTAAACTACTGTTATGTGTGAATTAGATTTACTTATAAACAATTAACATTGGATATAAGTTAGAAATAACATAGAAGTAGTAGGCAAGTAGTAGCCTATTGGTTAGAGCAGCGTATCTGCGTTCTGAGAAGGCTACAAGAACCTGGTTCAATCCCTGCAAACTTCCACCCTGGGTCCCTGAGAAAGACCCTTAGCCCCAGGGAGCTCAGTGTGGCATCCCACTGCCCCCTTAAATATACACACTGTAAAACTAAATGCATTACAAGCTTTTGCTTAGACTAATTAGCAAAAGGAAAAGCAATGTAGTAAAATAAATCATGTGATGCCATTTCTTTGCTCTGAAGTGTTGGTTTTACATCAATATTACTTTTGCAATAGAATTCGTCTCAGGCTGGATAAACTCAATGTTTTCTGTTTTACTGCATGGTGTTTCCCAGCGCTGTGTTGCAGGCTGTTTATTTCCCCATTACCATTTTGTTTATGCCCACAACCCACATATGTCTTGGTAGTTGACGCATGTCAAGAAGAGAGTTTATCGCCTCGTGCCTATGTTATTACAACAGCATATCCATTTATTTCCTGCCTTCACCTGAAGTCCTCGTATGCATCAATCAATATCTTGATCTATAGCGTTCCTCCTAGACTGCTCTGGTATTAGCTTGACTGCAAAGGTTGCATGTTGTAAATTCTTAATCTGTAACTTAATCTGTAACTGTCGACTGGGGTCCAGTAGAGCAGGGGTTCCCAAAGTGGGGGTTAGGACCCTCCGGGGGGGTCGTGAGATGATCTAGATGAATTTCTGAGTTTACAATGTCAGAGATATAGTTGTCTTATTGTAGAAAGTTTTTCTATTCAGTCATGGAAAATAGTTTTTTTTTCTCTCAAAGATTTATGATTGTCTGGCATCAGAGAGCCTCCACCTTTTTTCTAGCTAATATGTTACATTCACTTCAGTTTTTTGTTTTTTGTTTTTTTTGGTGAAAATATGCTGATGAGAAGTCATTTATTTTTTTCCTTTTACTTCTTTTCTTCTTGTCTCTTAGAAGTAGACAACGCATAAACCAGTGGTGAAAACTGTGGAAGATGATAGTCCAGCTGAGCTGAAAGGTCCAAGTGAGTGTGCGTACCAGGATATGAGGAGGTGGGTCAAACCATTCTAGATGACAGCAGGACACGGGATGCAGAGCAAGGTCAAGAAGAAGAAAGAGAAGAAGGAAATTTCAGCCATCTCTTCTATTGATTATTATGGGAAATGTGAGATCTTTGGGATACAAAGGAGGAGTATAAATATCCCAGTGTTCACCTGGACAACAGACTGGACTGGAGACGCAACTGTGAAGCTGTCTAAAAGGAGGGACAGAGCAGTCTGTACTTCCTGAGGAAGTTTAGGACCTTCAGGGTTTGCAGCAAGATGCTGCAGATCTTATATAAGTCTGTTGTGGAGAGTGTCATCTCCTCTGTCGTCATATGTTGGGGTAGCAGCATCGGAGCAACTGACTCAAAGAAGCTCAATGAGCCGATAAAGAAGCTTAATCAGACTGTTGTTCAACAACATCATGTCTTCAGTCAGAGACTGGAGATCCTTCCTGGCGCCTTCAGCATCTACAACAACTCAGTGAAGAAACCCCTGTGAGTTACACCAGCATTTAATTTCCCTTTGGAATTAATAAAGTATTTTTGAATTGAATTTCTGTTGAGGTGACTGGTTGATGACTCAAAAAGACAAATAATTCGATCTCAGAGAGACACCACGTGAACACAGTCTTTGAAGGCTTCTGATCCTAAACTTGTCAGGCACATCTGTGTTCAGCTCTAAACCTGACAACTTTGAGGAGGTGGTCAGTGAGATGATGCTGGCAAGCCTACAGTGAATCATGAATAACAACTCTCACACATCCCGAAAGACAACTCACAATCTCAAAAGTAGATGTTTTTGTGAATGATCCTGCTCTCTACCACCATTCTGCTGCTTCAGGAGTCACCACAGCAAGTCATTACAACTTGCACACAGACTTAGTAGAGGTTTACACCAGAGGCAATCACTGGCACAACCAGGATTCAAAGCCAGGTCCCCTGTAGCAAAGGCACAGACTTAGCCCACTGCACTACACATGGACACACTGGGCCACTGTCACCAGGGCTGCTTTAGGCTGCAGCCACTGATCTAAATGAACTGAGCTGTGACATCATAGGTTGTTTTTTTGTGAGGACGTGTGTGCAGACCAAGACCTTCTGCACAAACAATAATAAAAAACCATGGGTCGCTTCACATCTGAGGAAGTTAAAAAGGAACAAGTCTGAGGCCTACGGCAGTGGGGACCGGGCCCCATATAAACAGTTCAGATTAAACTGACAGTGAAATGCTAAATAAACAGAACGTTGCCTAACATAATTTTAGAATGGGCAAAAAAACATTCCCTAGACTCTCATCTTTTGTGAGATTATTAGTATTATTATTTTAGTAATTAGGAACTGTATACATAAAATTGTATGTATGTTTTGCTTTGAGTAAAATCATATCTTTGTTTAATTAGTTTAGTTTATATAATACATACTAGCCTACATGTATTATGCCTTTCTCCTGCGGTCTCTGGGTGAGAGGCAGGGTACACCCTGGACAGATCGTCAGTCTATACCAGGGCAACATAGAGACAGACAGGACAAACAACCACACACACATACTCACACCTATTATAATCACATACATTCATAATTAATCAATCATATATTTATAGAACACTTTAGATACCCAGGAAGTGCTGGACAGGTCTGTAAATGTACTAGAAGACAAACAGACACACAACAGTTGACCAATGACAAAAGCTAAATCCAGTAAGTTAAGGAAGTGAGACTTAAAATAAGTTTAAAATTTTGGCTCAACTGGAATAAAAAGCCTAATTTAAAAATGCAAAAAAAATAAAAATAAATAAAATGGGACCTAAAACCATTGAAGGTGTTAGATTTCCTTATTATCGGTAGAAGATCGTTCCAGAATCTGGTAGTAACAGCAGAAAAGCTCAGTCTCCGTGGGTCACTAAACAATCCAGAGAACATCTAGAAGCAATAGCAATACAGGAGCTGCCCCTCATGTAATGTTCTTGCCCCTCTCTTGCCGGCCCCCTTAAATACTTCTTTTTAGATCCGGCCCTGCTCTTGCAGTCATAAAACGTGAATGTTTGTCTAACTGGTCTGTTTAGGTGCGCTCGGCCCGGCTGTGAGCACATGGCTGGTTGGTGTCTCTGTGTTGCCCTGTGACAGCCCTCTGACCTGGTCAAGGTGAACCCCGCCTCTCGCCCAAAGACCGCAGAAGATAAGCAGACCACAAACTGCGCATCCAAAAAAATGGATGAACGATTTTAATAAAAGGAAATAATCTACGAATTTTGCCCTCTTTTTATTTGTGCAATACAACTGTAAAAGTATGTGGCATAACTGTGCGATTAGCATCAAACTTCTTGACCCCGCTTTGTGTATTGTGTACAAAACGTGAAGCGCGTCACATGCGCCAAGCTATCCTAACCGAACAACGTCACACTCTCCTCTCCTCTCCTCCGCAGAGCCGCATTCCTCCTCCTGCCTCAGCGGACTGTACCATTTGGTGGGAACAAACAGCCTCGCTTAGTTACAGCTAAAAAAAAGAAACATTCGTACGCGAGTTGGTTTTAAGATTTACGTAAAGATTGTCACTGTTCCGATAACATTTCCCCTTAAAGTGTATGAGAACGGAGGCTGAGGGAGGTTGTTGGAAGCAGTACTCCCTCCCCCCGCTCCCTGTTTAAAGTGGTCCCCTCCCTCCCGCTGCCATGTTGGATTCATCCACAGCTCCTCAGGCTGCTGGACTTCCCGAATCAAAGTTGCGTGTTTGTCCAACTCCGGACATTTACGAAGTACGCAGCTCTACATTTTACACCAAGCGGAGTATATAACGACCTTTCTCCAGCTGAAAGCAACCTGGAGCCTAACCCCCGCCTCCCTCCCCCTGCTCGGTCCTCCTGGCCGCAGCGGGACTGAGCGGAGATGGTTGCAGGCCACGGCGACCGGAGCCCGCATGGAAATTCTGTCCCGAGGAGAGAAGGTTAAGGCCAGTCCCAGCAGAAGCTCGCCGCACCCGGGGTATCCAAGCCAGCTCGGAGCCATGAACAGCCACCCTCCGCCCCGCAGGGCCGCGAACGTGGGCTCGCTGCTCCTCACCCCGCAGGAGAACGACTGCCTGTTCGGCTACCTGGGCAGGAAATGCGCGGTGAGTTGACCCCCGTGCAGGCTGCAGCAGGTGCACCCGGCGCCAGGCAGCGCAGGCAGCGAGCCCTGCTCTGTTAGCTAGCATAACGCGGCATATGACGCTGGAGAACAGAAGACTTAGCATTAGTATTAGGGCTGAACTGCACATTACAAAATGACCCTTGTTGCAGCGTCACTGTGCGCAGGATTTCTAAATGGATTATAGTAAATGGCAACTGATTATTTCAGTAATGCGCGTTCATGCAGTGTTAACCAAAACAAAAATAAAACGTGTTGCTGCGTTTTGCTGTAAGGAGCACACGCATGTTTTGGAGCAGAGGGCCCCCCGGAGCCCGGTCCTCGGAGCCACCGTCCTGCAGCCTTTAGAAGCATCCCTGCTCCAGCACACCGGGATCAGATGGCCGAGTTCCCTGAGCAGCAGCAGCAGCAGCAGCCCGCCCAGCTCTGCAGAGGCCATTCCTCTGATCCAGGAGCCATGCGTCTAAAAGCTGCAGGATGGACCGGACTTGGGGGCCCCTCTCTGTTATCAGGAGGTAAAGAACCAACTAACAGCAGATGCTCACGTCGTTCAGTCTGAACTGGTTGTTGGGATGAAAAATAATGCCAGACTTCTTCATTGAGCATCAAGCCACAGCAGAAAGAGATTAACATGACACAAGCTGTGGTTATTCTAGCATCCCTGATTTTCCTAATACCGTTTGATTGAAGGTATTTATTAAACAAATCATCAGTATCAGCCATTTCTTTACATTCAAGTGTTTTTTTTTTGTTTTTGTTTTGTTTTTTGTAAAGCAAATATTTGCACATGAATTTGCGCCATGGTCATCTTCAGCATTAACGCTCAGCTCTCTCTGATTGTGTTGCTTCTCAAATTTTAGCTTTTAATTTTTTTGGTTAGCGAAAAAAATGCAGATTTTTTTCAATAACAGGTTTACATTCAAGTTCCATGTAAACTAATGAGAGCGCATCCGTCATTGCACTTAGCGATGCCAGCAGCTCAAAGGGGTCCACAGTTGGTGGGCTTTACTATTTAAGGTGCCAGCTGCATTGGCTGTCCTTCCACAGAGCTGATGCAGAGCGTTGGAACCAACAACCTAAAGTTCAAGGAGAGAGGTGGGCTCGTTTTGATGAAGGAACCGGAAGAAATATGGATAAACTGCTAAAAAAAAAAAAAAAAATCACCATATTTACTAATAATAATGCTAATGCTCCTGTTTTGGTAGGTGTGCTTTTCATTACAAACTGAATGAACGTGTTGCTATTATGACACCTTTTCCACTCGTGATCGTCTTAAATGTGCTGAAGGTCCAGAATCCGGTCGGACCTCGGTCTCGCGGGCGCCGCAGAACAACTTGAAGGTGGCACGTCCTCCGGCCTGAAGGGCTTCAGGGTTATTTGTTGGGGAAAACGGTGACGGAGCGACAAAAGTTTGCAGTCAGCGGTATTCCCTTTCGCTGCCTTTGAAGGTCATCATCATGTGTTTCCTCCACATGTGGAGGAAGCTGTGTTTCCTGACTCCTAAAGGGCGTCAGGGAAGTGTGAGGCTGTGGACGTAACGCGGCACAAAGTGTGCGTTAGAAGTAGCAGTGGGGTTGTTAGAGAAGACGACAACAGCACGGCTAAAATCAACTCCAGAGTCAGCTCTGCAGCACAGCTTCCGGGCGAAGGAAGTTAGAAAAGCAGGGCTTTTCTAACTTCACTGCACTATTGTTTTAAAACTGAGGCGAAGACACGTGCCAGGTGTGTTTTTATTTTTTCTTCTAGTTATGTTTTAAACGACTAAATAGAGACGGAGCTTTCGGTGACGTGGTCCGAAACGTCCCTTAGGTTTTCAGATCAGGGAGCACGCCCTGCTTGGCGGTGGCAGTGTCATGCTGTGAGGAGGGACTGGAAAGCTGCTCCAATCACAGGAAGCAAAGCTGCTGGAGGCTGCAGCGGACCTGAGACTGGGGTCAAGGTTCACCTTCCAGCAGGACAACCACCCTGAACATGCAGCCAGAGAGGAGGTTCTGCCAGATGGTTCAGATCAGGGCGGATTCATGTGCCAGAAGGGCCTAGTTAAAGTCCAGACCTTAATCCTGTTAAGGATTCTGTATGAAGGTTGAACATCTATGGTCAGAGATGCTCTCTCCATCCAGTCGGACTGAGCCTGGGCTGATTTGGGCAGCAGATCCTGTCTGTAGATATCTATTAGGTAGAGAGCCAGGGGAGCTGAACACCAATGCACATGTGTCCTTTACCCCTCTTCAGTGTTACGAAGCCTCATGTCGGTCCACCAAAGAAAATCTCCCCATAATTCACTGAAGTGGTTGTGATTTAAAGGGAATGGATACTTTTGTAGAAGGCTTTAAGATGATCTGGGGACAATGCATGGCATGCATGGTTGTATTGTTTTCATGAGCTGAAATGAAGTCGCTTCAGAGCCGTCCACGCTCTATGCTGACGCTTCGCTGCTCTTTTCCTACGGAAGCCCAGAGCAGACCAAGCCATCTGAACTGTTTCTGTCGGTGATGTCTCATGTCAAGGCTGCGGTTTGTTTGCGATGAGCCGGTTCAGCCGTTTGAACTGTAGAGGTAAAAATGCTCCAGATCTGCCAGGAAAGGTTGGAGTCGGTTTTGTGTTGACTGCTGCGTGGGTTCCCCCCCCCCCCCCCTCAGCGAGAACCTGCAGATTCTGCTATCGCTCCGTCTGGCGACCTCGCGTGTGTAACGCTGAGCGGTGATTTAACAGTGGAACGGGCTTCCTGGAGTGGCTCTGACCTGAGGAGGAAGTAGTCCTTGGCATTTCCTCCTGCGATGGCCAGAGTGGCTCAGAGCCGCCAGGAGAGAAGGCCTGGCGGGGCAATGAACGCGACGCAAGCTCTGCAGAAACCTCCAGAACCACAAATGAAGACAGCCCATTGGCTCTCCCTCACGCCCAGAACAACATTCTTCAGATGACAAACTTTATTTAGCGCCGTCTCTTCGTTGTTTCCCATCTCGGCGTTCTGCTATAAAGTCAGGAGTGAAATGTTCCTGTAGAGAGATTTGCATGTGACCTGTGGTGTGATTCTCAAAGATACAGCTTCCTGCCGGACCTCACTAGGCCCGCTGTCCCGACCTTTGTCTCGCTCTGGTATCAAGCAGCGTTCTGCTCCCCCCCATGGGGCTGCCTCAATCAGCTGTAGCTCCTTGAAGGCGCGCAGCGGCTCCTGTTCACCACGGGACCTCCCTCTGTGTGTGCAGACCCTGTGTTCGGCGGTGGTGCAGGTGTACAGGGCCGAGCGGAGCGGCGGCTGGGCCAAAAGGTGCTGCGGCGTGGCTTGTTTGGTCAAAGACAATCCTCAGAGGTCCTACTTCATCAGGGTGTTCGACATCAAGGTAAGGCTTGCTTCACTTTCTTCCACAGAACGTTTAGCAGGTGCAACACAGGCAGGTTTTCTGCCACTGTGACTTTATGCAGTAACAGTGGAGAGCACAAGTAGACGGAGATGGAGCATAACGTCCTAAAGCCTAACGGCAGACGTGCTTAGTGGGGACATTAGGCGCTTTCAGCATCAGCTGCTCTGGTCGGTGGCCATTTGGATGGAAACTCTAAATTCTGATCTTTGTCCTTACAGTGAACACACCACGTCTAAGTAGGACTGGAACTACTATCTTAGTAATCGAGTAATCTGTAGAATAATTCCCTGGATGATTGTATAAATGGTAACGATGGAGCACATCATTACAGCTTTTCTTACTGGACTCCCCGGTGGTTCAGGATCCTCCTCCGGCCCGTAGCTCCAGGAACAGATCGATCAGGTCCGCGGGTAAAGCCGTTTCAGAGGCTTCTGGCCTGAATCCATTCATTCCTATCTCTGCTCCGCGCAGCAGTGCAGCACAGCTCCCGCCTCGGGACGGAGGTCCGAGCCGCTCCATGAGCCCAGGCTGCGCTCAGCTCAAAGATAAAATTGGTTGAACTTTGACCCCGGTGTGCTGTGATGGACCAGTAGAGACGAGGTGACGATCAAGGCGTTCAGCCAATCAGAGCTCCTTCAGAAGCCTCACTCTGCTCTCTGAACCATCGGTGAAGTGGTTGACCTTATGCTCTTATGCTAAGCTAACTCAGTCTGCAGTAGAGGAAGTTTGCTTCTTTCTTTTTTTGAATTGGAGACATAAACTTAGGGATCGTCAACTTTAGTCGTAGAGGGCCGGTGTCCTGCTACCTTTATGTGTCACTGGTCCAGCACATCTGGATCAAATAATCAGGTCATTGGCAGGACTCAGGAGAACCTGACTGCATATTGAGGAGGTGATTCAGGCATGTTGGACCAAGAACACGTCTCACCAGACCTTGAGGACTGGGGTTGACGATCCCTGGTTTAGGGTCTTTCCCTAACTGCTAATACGGGAGATCAAAGGATGCTCAAAATCTAACTTCTGCTATAAGTCTGTCTTTGTTTTAGAGATGCAAGATGTTAAAAAGTGACTCCCCTCTCTGACAGAAGCTGTGATGTCACGTCTGCCGGCCGCTCTCTGGAGGAAAGATAGGAGGGGGGCCACGATAAAACTGTTGTTGTTAAAGGGAAATCTGACTCTGCTCCAATCTGGTATCAGCCAAGTTTTACAAAAACCAGAGAACCTAAACCCATCAGAAACTCTGTGCTCCATCTCCACTTTGTATCTTCTGGACAGAAATGACTCATTAGCTGCCTTTAGGTCATCGTCCTGCTATGAACAGGTCACCACCAGCGTGGATCACTCTGTCCGTTCATATCATACCGTTGCAATGGCAGGATGTGCGCGCTTTCAACAGGACCAAAGGGTCATGGTTAGCAGGTGGCAGCATTCACCTGAGTAAGAACATGTTAGGGGGATTCGCCGTGAGGGAAAAGCCCCTGCACAGCTGATCTTCTTTTTAACTAAACCAAAGGATGTGCCGTCCTTTACCGGTTCAGGAAGAATCCTCTCCCCACTGTTTGCTTTGTGGTTTCACAGGAAGGGAAAACCATGTTCGAACAAGAACTCTACCACAACTTCTCCATCAGCAGCCCCAGGCCGTACTTCATCACCTTCGCAGGAGACGTAAGTGTTTCTGGTTGCTGTCGGAGCAGTTTGAGCCCAGACGTGTGTTCTGTGATTTAATGACAGCGGCTCCTCCTCCTCTCAGAGCTGTCAGATCGGTTTGAACTTCGCCAGCGAAGAAGAAGCCAAGCGGTTCAGGGTGGCGGTCAGCGACCTGCTCAACAGGAGGCAACGCAAAACGGGTGAGTGCCGCCGCTCGCCCTGGTCTTGTCCTGCGCTCTCAGCCGCCGTCACCACTCTGCTTCTAACTTCTAAAAGCTGCCCCCTGCGCCCTGCTCTGATGTAACAGAAACCTGGTGCTGGTTGTTGTTGGGCAAACTGTTTTCAGCTAAACAGAACCCGCGGAACGATGTATTCACCCAAAGTAAGGGAGCAGATTCCTGAGCTGTTTGTTTTGTACACTTCCAGAGCATCACATGCAGCTGTAAGCGGTCTGCCAGCTGACCACCTGCCCTGGAGGCGGGAGGGTTTACCTGCTGTGACACTAAGGGCTCCCATGGCAGCTCTTTGATGCTGCTGGCCCGTAAGACTTCTGGTTCTGACTCAGTTCAGGCTAGAAACGGCGTCTGGGCGCCAAGGTTTTCACGCCCTTTGAACATTTTCACATTAAATCTGCAAACTCTAACGTGTTTCACTGAGATTTAAGGTGATGGACCATGGCCAGTTGTGACGTAACCTGGTTACGTAAGCCCCTTTTACCGAATCAAACCCAGCAGAACCGCCTCAGCATGACTGGAACGGTTCTGTTTCTGGCCTCCGATGTTTGCTAGAGAACAATCCGCATTAAGGAACCCAACAGCCGAGTCAGGGAGATGGTTCTGGTTCTGTTTAAAGCACGGTTAGGTTCTAAAACAATCCAAGGCTTGTCCCAGAGCTCTGGTCAACCCATCACCTGGACATGGAGAGTGTGTGTGTGTGTGTGTGTGTGTGTGTGTGTGTGTGTGTGTGTGTGTGTGTGAGTGTGTGTGCCAGCTGCCGGGTTTGGGTCAGGTTTCTTCTCTGCTCCTGGAAGCTTCTGTTCTCATGTTCCTGTTTCTTGTCGTCACGGTTTCCCTCTTTGCATGTGAGCTCTGTGGTGACGTTAACAGAATCTGCAGGAGGTTCTGGACTGAAGTCCAGACACACGGTCCATTCCGCTTTCCTGCTGCTCCTCAGTGACCCATTGGGACCAGAGTTGTTCTGAACCGGCCCGAGCCTGCAGAACACTGAGCTGTTTCTAAAATCTCCAGCAAGCTTTCCGTCTTCCTGCTTTTTAAGCCCTCCCGTTAACACCAGCCGCCCTCTGCCTCAGCCCGGCCCTTCAGTAACCATGATTTTGTTAATTTGTCTCTTGCAGAGAAAAGAGGTGACCTGAAACATGGTATGTCAAACTCTTTTAGTCTCAGTTCTTCCGTCCTCTCAGCATATTGCCTTCTTTCATTTCTGTCTCTCCGCCTCTTAAGGAGTCTACAGCAGGAAGCATTTAGGCCACCTCGGTGGCATTGCTGCAGCTCCGTTGTTACCTGATTTGCATGTTCAGGCATGGCCAAACGATTTCCCCAACGACACGAATGTTTTCTGCAGCCGTTGTCAGTTGCCTCTCAGAAGGCACTGAAATATCGGACCAGTGCTCAAGCAACCGCTTCCTAACCCCGCTGGCTGCCCTTCAGCAGTTTTATGAGACCAGGAGGATGAACAGGAGCTCCAAGCCTCAATTAGATGAGCATGGGGGTCCATTGGGGGGCATCTGGTCCAGAGGTTAATGTTATGCGTGAGGAATTACGGATTTCACCTGTAATTATCAATTCTTCCAATAAATACATTAGATTTGTTTACTAATGCTTATAACATTTTTAGTTGTAAATTTCTTTATGGAAATAAAAAAAAAAAAAATCAGAACAGATATTTGGAAACAGGTGGTATTCAAGTATTTTTAGACGGCATATATTCTGTCACCGGCTTTATTTTAATAATAGGTTTCCTGTTAAATTAGAGCCAGACTGAACCGTGGCAAAGCGCTCTGCAGCATGTGTCTGAACCCATCACTCTCTCTGGTTGGGAGTTTAATGAGCTCCTCCTGAGAGTCCCAGTCCCCCACCTGTAAAACGGGACCCGCTCCGTACGTGTTGAGTCAAGGAACCAGATGGCTTCTGTCTGCGTTTTACTTTCAGTCAGGTTAGAGACTAATGATTGTTGGCCAGAAGGACCCCAGCTGATGGCTGGTCATCAGTTTCACTAGCAGCCCAGAACTTTAGCCTTTCCTCTGAACTTAGCTTTTCCCACAGCGGCCATGTTGTGCTCTGGGTTAATAGATGAGGACTAGAAACTGCCTTTATCCAAGGAGAAGAAACTGGAGAAACACTCCAGAAAGCCTGCACAGCGACAGAACCCTTAGTCTAAAATGGTGGCTGAAGACTTTTGGACTGTACCATATTTACACAAACACAGTGGAGGGAGCAAATGTTCATTTGTGCGTTGATGTGTAACCCGTCCACCCGGGAGCAGAACCTGGGCTCACAGACGCTCGGCTCCAGCACGCCTGTGAGGTGTTTAACGGAGCCGAGCGTCTGGTCAGTCTGACGTGGCCTGTGACGGTGACGGATGGCAGCAGACTGCAGAGCGGTGTTCTTCCACACCGACTCCCGGTGGAGTCCGCCCTGCTGCAGGTTTATCTGGTCAGCAGGAACCCCGACCGGGCCATATGTACAGCACCCGCTCGCTGCTGTTGTCCACTTTAAGCCCTCGTGTGATACACTTTAGGCCTAATCTGTAATCCCCCTCAGCCACTGCAACTTGCTGCTGGTTTAAACTTCATGCCATCGTTTATCAACCGTTTTCTTTCCTTCAAATAAAAGTAAAGACCACTCGTCTTTAGATTCGACGTCTCAGCGATGAGGCATATTAAGAGTTTGATCCAGTGACAGAGTATTTGTGTTTTAGAGAGCATAGGTTTGGCTTTTTAGAGGGTTGGATTCAAAGATGCACCGCTCAGAGGTTTAAGGGCAGCTTCTGGTTTTTCTATTGTTTGTTCTTTTTTCTTTTGTGGAGCTTTGAAATGTTTGACGCTGTGTTAGCCAGGTCTGATTTCTCTTTTGAACCTACAACGTTCAAAGATAGAAGACCAACAGGAAAAGTATTTATTTCTTTTCTAGCCTTCCTACTTTGCCAGTCATTGATTATTTATATTGTGTGTGTATATTGCTGTGAAACATGGTTTTAGATATATTTTAGAACAAAGACAAAATTATTATGGAGTCGGCGTTTTAAACTGTCCTTTGCATCCTTGACCTTGACACCTAGTTAAAAGTATGAGTTTATTACCGTTGTCATTAATAGGAGCTGACCTTTGCAGCTGTTCAGGATGAATAAATGTGAACGTGCCCACCCCACAGTGTCCGTGGGCAGACCGTGTAGACCTGGTACCCCAGTGCCTGCTGGGAAAAGAAAGAAAACCTAATGATTTTTAGCTTTCTGTCAGGTCTGGATGCTTGTGTCCGTCTCATTCCCACCAGTCCAGTGTTGAGTTTGAGTCCAGCCAGAACTGCATAGCAGCTGTAACCAAAGTTTCCATGTCATAATCTCCCCCAAATAGCGCCGACTTGGCAGAAAAAGAGGTTGGTCAGGGTTTCCTCTGACTGACCTGCAGTTATCTCTTGCACATCTTTTTCACTGGAAACCGGACACGTTTACCAGCACAGCAGGAACTATTCCATTGCTTCTGAACTTAGTGTGTTAACATCTTGGATCAAAGAAGGGTGCAGTGTATCCCCCTCTCTTTAATCTACAGCAGGGGTCACCAGGTAGCCCTCCAGGACCACATGTGGTGCCATCAAGCCTGTTAAAAAATAGCACAACCCTCCAGTGAGCTGCATCTAAGATGTTATTTAATTTAGATGCTCTTCCTTTTTAATCATACTTGTACTTACATAGTTAAGATGATAAATGCATTAAAAACATGCTTATATTCCATAAAGTTAAGGTGAGCTCTGACTCGTCTAGTTGAAAGGTTAGTACAGGTAGGCCTTCGTATGACAGTAACAATGAAGTAGCTCTCAAATTCTAAAAGGTTGGTGACTCCTGATCTACAGAGACCCCTGTTATTATGTTTGGGAACAGTCATTCCTCTGTGGTCCTGCTCTCATTCTCTTTGAACAAAAAAAATATCGCCATGTTGTTGATAAAAGATTCTAATGTACTTCTGGAAACATATTTCTTCCTAGCACTGACTCAAACATTGGAACATGACAAACTGATCTCATTTATATTTGTGTCTATACCATCTATTCACTCCCAGTCCTTACATTTCTGTCCAGCTCAGTCTAGTACAGTTGGGTTCAGATTTAACCTGCCTGAACCCTTCAATAGGAGTGTTTAGAATAGGTTAACAACATGTAGACCTGTTGGAGATCTCTGTAGGTGGCAGACTGAAGCAAAGCCTCTTGGTCTAGTAGTAGACCCCTGGCATTCTTGGGGGGGAAGGGGGTGACCAAGGATTTAGACTGGGATTAGTCATGGATTAGTGTTTATGTCAGATGTTGCTGTGTTTTATTCAGATTATAAGGAATTCAAGGACTGAACAGCTCCCACTAACTGCAGGGCCGGAAGGAATGGTCGGCATTTGCTCCGGACTTTCCACAGATGGATAAAATGTGCTGTAGCAGGAATAAATCGCCTAGGGAATCATTAATGGCCTGTAGGGCACACTCAGTCAGTCTTTAATGTTCTAGATCCTGCTAGTATGTATTCTAACCAAGTAAATAAACTAAATTAACCACTACAAAGGTTAGTGCACTTTAGTCTCTTTTTTTCCCCTCCACATCTACCTGTAAACAAACTATTCAGAACCCTTATGGCCTCCTAAAAACCATTACTTATTTATCTTAATAGTTTACCCCGAACCATAAAGTTGTCATAAAAATACTAAAATCCTCTAAACCTGAAAATTATTGCACACATTTTCTATGTATTTGGACCTGATCTCTGATCTTGTCCTGATATTTGGAAGAGACTTCCTGTTGATGTGCATACCTTCTTTTGTTCATAGAGCTGTTTCCTCCACTGAAATTACTTGAACTCCTTAGTTGTCAAAAAGAATCCGTACAAGACGTCTGTCTGTTGGGTATGAAATGACCAGAAGTACAGCTGGGGATAGGCAAGTGCCGACAACACAAAGGAAATGCTTCAACTGCTTTCTACTCAAATCAAGGCCGTAAGCGTCAGTGTCTGACTCTGATAAACCACCTTTCCAATCCTGACAGCTTTTCACAAGTGGTCTGAAAATGTAAACCACGCTGTATTAACAATGGTTTGAAAATCTGTCCGTCCATTCTCATTAATATCTTCTCTTAAACATGTCAGGTCCAGCTCTGCCCATGGCCACAGTGGACATCAAGAACCCAGAGATCAACAACCTGCGGTTCCACAACTCCCACAGCCACCATCAGCCTTACCACCTCAACAACATGCTGAGCCACAGCGGCCTGGTCCGCAGGGACAAGAAGAGCAAAAGCAAAAAGAAGAAGCTGACCAAGGCTGACATCGGCACGCCCAGCAACTTCCAGTGAGTCTCACCGTCACACAGTAGCAGCGTTGAGAGCTGCTTTTGTAGTGTGTCCTGTGTGCGCCCGTCACTCAGCGTGTAGACAGAGCCTTTACCTTCTGTCATATCTGAGTAGTTCAACCTGGACCTGTCTACAAGGTTCTAAAGGTTGGTTAACCTCCAGGAAAAATGTCCCTTCATCAACACAAGTATTTAAAAACGATCTGAAAAAAAATGCATTTCATCCTAAAGAGCATGACAGCAATAAAATTATTTGTTATATTGATTTAAAGACACTCCCTGTGTTTTGGGGTCTTTTTTATATCACTGTCTGTACCTAAGACCCCTTTGAGACCAAACATGTTCTTTATGCCCCAACTGGACGGTCCACAATGGGAGATATTAGCTGACCCACCAATATCCTTGCTGGGAGGTTGTCAGAAACCTGGATCCACTGTGACGTGTAAGGATGGTAGAAGGTCGTAGAACGGCCGTGACGGACTGAAGTGACACCAAACATCAAGGCGGTCGCAGGGGGAGTCCATGGGTGCAGAGAGAGCAGAGACTCTAGATGACTTCACTGGTCTTCTGATTTAAAAAAATGCATTTCCATCAACATCTTAGTTTGGAGCTAAAGCACCGAACGCCACCCTGCACGAGGATCACGGAGTTCATGGGAAACATGGGGCAATCCTGCAGTTAAACCTGTGAAGGCAAACGCTCACGCCCCCTTTTGGGTCCACCTTCTCAACTTAAGAACACACACAGCCCTTGATCTCAGTGCATCGACTTGTATGATTCGAGCACCCACAGTTACCCATAACGAGGCTGCTTGTGGTTGCGTGTTTAATGCGGAGGTTTAGTTTGAAAGGGGGTTTTTGTTTTTGACAATCGCAGATTTATACAAACCGCTACAGGGGTTTGTCTCGGAAGCTTGGGAAGAGTTAAGTAGTCTTAACTTTTAATCAAAAGGCTGAATTGGTTCCTCAGAGTCCTACCAACGACCTGATTTTGGACTCAGGTGTTTCGGACCAGGACGCATATAAAAGCTGCAGGACACCGGCCATTGAGGACCAAAGTTAGGCGCCCCTGTGCTCCAGCGTTTCCAGGTCATGGTACTGCAGAGCAACCTGTTCAGCACCAGGACTTGCACTGGTTTGTCATCTTTTATTTTACCTGAACCAGAGTCACATTGCCCCACATATTGAACTAAAAATGTCTTTCAACAGTCCAAGGCCCATACCAAACACAACTTATTGATGTTCTAGGTGTTTTAAAGGGCTTCTTGCTATTCAATTCAATTTTATGTATATAGCGCCAAATCATGAAACATGTCATCTCAAGGCACTTTACAAAGTCAAGTTTAATCATATTATACAGATTAGGTCAGATAATACAGATTGGTCAAAAATGTCCTATATAAGGATCATCCTAAAGGAATTCTCTGTCATCTAATTGCTACATCTTTACTTTGAAGACTCACATAAGCCTTTCTAGAGATGAAGCTCCTGGATAGGGGTGGGTAAAAGCATGTATTCAAACGCACTGCAATTAATTACTTTTTATTTTCCCCAATTCAATATCTATTGAGAAAATCCTCTGGACCGATTAGTTCCCCTGACCACTGGGTTCATGAGCGACAGCTTCAAGTGATTCATGTGGTCTGGCTTCAGGTGTTATTGTTCAAAAATGATGACTTATCCCAGTTTCTAGGAGGAAAGAAGAATAATTTAGGTTTACATGCACTTTACTTAAATGTTAGTACATTACTGCCATGTTTTCACTGTTGTACTCTATATTGACTTTTAATAATATATGCACTGGTATGGACAAAAATCAATATCTAAAATGTATTGACATGTGCCCTAAAATCTAACATCTACCTATTACACAATACATCAATACTGAACTGAATTCTGACCCAAAGAATGAAAATGGAATCGCATTGTGAGGATCTTAACACCCAGCCCTACTCCCAGACTGGCAGCCCATGTTGTCACCTCTTATTATGCTGATGGGACGAAGCAGTTTAGGAGTTCAAAATCCTGTTGTATTTTTCTACAGTAGAGGCCTTGACGGCAGCAGTAAACATATTACGTTGCAGACCGGCCGCTGCCAGTGAGCACGCAGTCAGATTGGATCTCTTTGTCGCGTATGCTAAACCACTGACTTGAATTTGCATGTGAACACGTCTGCGATCTCACCACATATCTCTTCCATCTTCCTCAGGCACATCGGCCACGTGGGCTGGGATCCAAATACAGGTTTTGATGTGAGTACCACCCTTTCCACAGTGGCACAATAGTGACCTGTCTGATGGCTGCATGATGTAATCACACAATAGCTTCTTGTCCTGGCTGTTTTCCTCTGCAAAGGCTCCGAATGTCCCAGACAGCAGCAGTGCCTGGTGAGGTCACTGTTACCATGTTTCAGGCAACAAGAAGTCCGCCTCTTGCACCGTCTGACATGCCAGACAGAAATGACACAAACGTATAAGAGCCCGCGTTTTTTTTTTTGTAGGCCAACATATTTCCCACGTCAGGCATTCCAACATGCATTCAGTCAGGTGGATGAACTCTCACTGCCTCTAATGGTCACGCCTGATGTGATGCAGAGCTTGGTGACCAAGATGCAAACGCTCAGGTGGAGTGATGTAGACGTTCTGGTCATGGCGTGAAGAACATGCAGGTCAATCCCAGTCTATACCATGATTGCAAAATTGTTTTGATCCGCTATCCTGCAGCCATAGTTTAAGATGGAATGGCATAATCCAGATACAGCAGTCGGTGGTGGTCCCTCCAGCCAAACATTATCCTAAAGTTTTGATCGATTTAAGGGGTTTAATAAAAAGCTCAGTTTAGACTTGGAGCTAGGATCTATCGTGGGCACCAGTGTTGTCTTCAGGTGTGTGTGTGTGTGTGTGTGTACATGCAGCCTATTGATGACATATTTTTCATATTTTACCACTTTGATGTAAAGTGAGGACATTTTTTTTGGGTCCTCACTTTTTTCTGGCTCAGTGGTTAGGTTTAGGATTAAAGTTTTAGCTTTGGGTTAGGGTTAGGTATGTACCGGTAAAGGTTAGGGTTTAGGGTCAGGGTTAGGCCTTAGAAAGTAGAGCTGTACAATTACACAAAAATCAAAATTGCTATTTCATTTTGACTTTTCTCTGGATTAACCACAAGCTACAAAAATGGCCTGTAGATAAAGATGTTTGTAAACGAGGACTATTTAAAACTAGACATTTGACTGTTTTTATCAGTCAGAATGTTATCTTTCAAGAGAACAGCTTTGTGAGTTGGACATCAATCCTTGTTGAACATGAAATGAAACCAATAAACAAGTCTATGTATTAAACAGTTTGACCAGTTCTTAATGCTATGGTGAGATTCTTAAAAGTTTCTGATAAAATCAGTACGATTATATAGCAAATAATAAAATGACATTATCTGACTGCTGCAACTTTCTTCCCCTCCATGTGGACCAAACCCACTATAAGCATATTAGCGACACCTAAAGGACGCATCTTATCCATTAATTCTTACATAGCCAAAAATTGCAGAACTCGAGATTTGGAAATTGCTTTTTTTACAATTGCGACTATATTGCAAATGCGATTAATTGTGTGGGCCTAATAGAAAGGGCTGAAAACAAATGTAAGTCAAGGCTCAGTCCTCGGTAAGTATTAAAAACAAGGGTGTGTGCATGCATGCATGCAGTCAAAGTAGACTGAGCTTAGTTATTGTTCGTTTTGTTTTCAGCTTCAACTTTTCCTGGAACTCCATGAATTATTACCAGATGCCCAGATGTGTGCAAACACACTTAGCTGTGCGCTGGACGTGTTGACCCTGTTGTTTAGCAGCTGCTTCTACCGGCTGTGGTCAACATGTTGCTGTGCTCCATGGCATCTGGAGAATCAGTAATTGTGACGGTGGTGCTAATTAGGAGCACATTTCTCAGACTTTTATCGATGTTGCCACCGCTCTCAGAGAGCACTCATATGTTAGACGCTGCAAAAATACATTAGATTGTGGAATTCAGAGCATTTACAATCCATCCAATTGATATGCACCGTGAATACTGCATGACCCTTGAAATACAATTGCCTACTAAACATTATGTCTAAAGTGTCTTTTGTGACTGGGATAATTTACACACCGGTATTTTGTTTACACTAATTTGCAGCTCCGTCATGCTGTGCTACGTTCCATGTCCGTCTGAAAAGGTCCATTTGATTTTATTCCAGCTTCTCAACATGTCTCATCACAATATAGACATGTAATCACACGGGGCAGCTTGGTTTCAGTATTTGGGAAGATATTTTTACGTTACCTGAAGAGAAATGGGGGATGCAGGGAGGAATAATGTAGAGAAAATAAACATGCCTGTGCACATTCTCAGTTATCCAGGTCATCGCAACAGCAAACGGCTCTAAAATGAGTTCTCCTTTATTTACCGCAGTTGCCTCTATAGGCTGGATCAGTCAGTTCATGAGTGATTCGGGTCGAATCCTATGGGCGTGGTTGTGGGGTGGACACGCTGCGTGCTCTCGTTCCCCTGACTACTTTGAGTCATTAGAGAGTCTAACTTCAATATTTATAACTATCTTACTTCAGAAGACATTAGGCCCGTTTACACTACACTTTTTTAACCGAGCTGAGACCAGTCCGAGCTTTGTAACCGAGATAACTCTTGTGTGTAAACGGTCAGCAGACTGAACCAGACCGCGCTAACGATAACCGGACTGCGCTAACTGCAGACCAGTTCATCAGCAGGTCTCGGACTGGTTTTTTTTGGCCCGGTTCCCTGATAACGAGGAGCGCATGAGCAGACCGTGTCATGCCCTTACAGTCAGCTGACTGTCAGCGATTCACACTCCATTCAGACAAATTTCAGACATTCATAATAATACTAGCTTCCTTACCGTGCCACACGGTTTCCAGTGATGACTCTGCTTATGAACCTCAGCGTCTGTTGTTGTTTCCTGCGTCTGTAAACCCTTATTAGACGTTCATTTGTCTTATCCACGTCCCAAAAGCCGACTCTGTCTAACAATAACATCCTGAATATTACGGGTGCCGCCATTTTGATTTGCTCGGTCCCGCTGTAGGTACCAGATTGACTCGGGCTGCCAGATTGGCTCGGGTGCTACCCGATGACGTCTATATATGGCAACTCAACTCAAACAAACTAGATTATGCGCCTGCGGTCTCCATTTGTTACAAATCAATTTGATTTTGTTAATTTACGGTTATTTTCCTGTAAATTAGTCGAGGCATGAAAACTTTTAACATCATTTTGGAATACTTGTGTGGTAGTCTGACAATTCAATCGGTAATTTTGCAGGATCAAAGAAGTTACAACCTTAGAGAAATTTAATTCCTCCAATTTTTTTTTAAGTTGTGAAGGGAAACTAAACCATAAACTCATTTCATTTTTAATAAAAGTCAGCAGCCACATTTAATTTTATCACGGCATTCATCACTGTAAAATCAATAACGTTCATTCCTCCTTTTTGTACTGATGTTGTTCTTTCTGATCACATGTTTTTTTATTATTCCAGATGAAATTGTGATGAATTTGATTATTTTTTTATTGTGGTATTTGGTACATTTAAGATATATGCTGGATAAATTAGTCTGGCTAGCCCTTCCATTTTTGTTAACAATATTCTTCCAAACATTGAGCCAATTGTCAAATATTTGTTTGTTTTTTTTATTTATTTGTAAAATGGTTTGAATATTTGTTCAAGCTTTTGAGAAAAAAGAAACCGCTAAATTAACTTAATAAAATTGATTCGTTACAAATGCAGACCGCGGGCTCTATGTAGTTTGTTTGAGTGGTGTTGCCATAAGGTGACGTCATCGGGAGGCGCAAGGCCCACGGAGAATCTGGTGACGTCATCGGGAGGCGCAGGGACCATGGCCATTGTCTTCGTAAAATTGTCCGTTTACAAGCCGCAATCCCGCTCTTGAATAAAACCTACACCCCGCTATAATTACTTTAGTAAGTTGTCCAGACCAATTACAATATTTTGCGCAATTGAGCAAACGTTAAACCAACAATGTATAGTGACGTCATCAGAAGACGCAGGACCCGAGTCAATCTGGTACCTACACCGCCTTCAACCCCAGAGAGCGGTAGTACCGCAGATCGCCACTAGGAGGCGAGGAGCAACCAAGGAACCGGGATAACCGAGATAACTCTTGTGTGTAAACGGCTGCATTTATCTCAGTTAACTGGACCAAGCTCGGACCGGTCTCGGCATGGCTTGGTTTTTAGGTGTAGTGTAAACGGGCCTATTGTGTCAAACAAAAAACCTGTGCAGTGCACCACACTGGTGTCATTTCAACTTGTTGCCAGTGGGGGCAAAGTTCTGCAAAAACTCTTTATGCGCTACGCCGCATTACAGTTTAAAGCTGGGAAAAAGAATAAAGCTACTTCAAAACTTAATGCACAAGGTATTAAATAACAAATCAGAATCAAATGACAACCCTCCTTATAAATAGAGTAACATGTAAATCTGAAAAAGAAATGGGATATTTTCAAACATTTCAATATTTTATCACTAATTTCATAAAGTGAAACACATTACATTATCATTACACATTGCGTGAAATATGTTAAAACTTTATTGTAATGTTGGCTTACAGAAGGTGAAAACATAAAGTGTCATAAAATTCAAATATTCATAAGATCAATAAAAAGAATATAGTTTAACCATCAATTCTTCTGAAAAGTATGTTCCGTTCTATACCCCCAATGCCCAGTTGGGGCTCCTTTTGCATGAATTGCTGCAGTCTGAAAAGTCCAATTCTGATCTTTTCACCCCCCAAAAAAATCAGATTTTTGCCATTTCCATATATGGTACTAATTCGGATACGTATCAGATTCTTTTTTCAAAGTCTCCACTGTCTGAATGGCGATGTCATATTTTATCTGCCTTTTACGTCACTCTCCTGGTTCCAACTACACACCAACACAGCAGTAGCAGTTAGCGCTCCATAAAGTCCGTTGTTAATAGCTGTGATGCTTTCTTCCTGCCTTACTTCATCTTGCTATGATGTGGTCTTAATATTGTCGGCTCCCATTGCTCAACAGCTTTCTAATAATAGCAAGGAGAGATGCTATCTGTGTTTTTTTTTTATTTATTTTTTTTAAGCAAAACTTTATTCAGTACTTCTAGAAAGGGCGCTGCTCTGTGACGTCTCCTCCTGTTATCTGCACACGCAGGTCGCTTTGAACTGTTCAGACAGCAATATGATGCCGGCTGCATTCTTTAGTAGTACATAGGGGCACCTAAAAAAATAAAAATAAATTAAAAAAATCTGATTTCAGCACAAAATCTGAATTGAGCATCAAGACGTGCAGTGTGAACGTCGCCATCTTTCTCTTAACACTCCAGATGTTCGCTACGCCTGGGGCAAGCAAACTTTGAGGTGTTGTTTGCCTGTTGTTTTAATTAATGACTCAAATTCGGCATAACCTTCCATTAAAAGCTCGTGGGAGAAAAACTGTGCGTGATCTTTGGCCATGCTGAACAGCCAATAGCAGCGTTGCTGATCATTGTTTCTACTATCAACACATTTCCCCTTTTAAAGCGACGCATGAACGCGCAGTTATCTCAGATAACTCAATCCAGCCATACTAATCATAAACAACAGGTGTGTCGAAGAACCCAATTAGCCGAATCATAATGAGCCAGATGATATTATCATGGATGTGTCATTTGATCTTGCATGTTTTAAGCAACATACGAAGAACGGGCCCCTGGTCAAAGGGGAAAGACAGCTTTATGTTTGCTTTCTCTGCTCTGTGTTGAGTGTGGCACAACAAAACACCAAATCACCCAGCTGCCTGTTTGTTCCTCCAAGTGAGCTGAATGGCTGGTCAGAGAACTTCAGGCCTCTGATACTAGTCAAAGCTAAACGCGTCATTGAGTCAAAATCGGTTGAATAGCTCTGCATCTTGTGGTTGATGTGATGATTGATCTCTGATTGATCCCCATCTTGGCCGGTCTGTGAGTTGTGGTGGACGGTCTTCTCTGGGCAGGTGTTTTCATGCATTTTAAAAAAGTTTTTTGTGTTTAACCAGCTGAACAACCTGGACCCTGAGCTGAAGAACCTGTTTGACATGTGCGGGATCTCAGAGGCTCAGCTGAAGGACAGAGAGACGTCTAAAGTCATCTACGATTTCATCGAGAAGAAGGGCGGAGTGGAGGCAGTCAAGAACGAGCTGAGGAGGCAGGGTGAGCACAAACACACGCCTTCCTCATGTATCAAATCAGTCAGAAATAAGTCATCTAAAATGGGCCTTTGGAGGATTCTACATTTATGTACCAAATGCATATGTCATTCATTTCATTTAAATGGTGCCTGTTAGGGTCGTCAAAATAATCCCTATTAAAAAAGGAATTATTCAAAGATACTAATTTATTATGGTTAGGAGGAACAAAATGTAATAAATACATCACATTATGAATAAATGTAATATCAGATACATGTACCATTAAATGGTATCCCATTGAATCATTAAAAGTACTATTTATTAATTTAATTCATCATTAAAGAATTAAATTATCAATAAATTATGAAATGGACTATTAAATACTTAAATATACCTTTTAGAATTTTGGTATTAATTAAATTTCATTTTTTAGGCTAATGTGGTAAATAATAACACGGGTTATTGAAGCTGACAATGAAAACAGAAAAAAAGAGGAACTCATAGCGACCTGCAGCTGTAGTTGGATAAATAAAATATAATGCAAAATTACCTGAAAGAAAGAAAATGCGCAGGGCTGCTGCTGAGTATATTTGCATGGACCAGATCCTGGTTTACACTGCAAACATGGTTTGGAGGCACTGGGTCCATTTTTGTTTTGAAAAAAAAGATTTTTTGTTTAGAATGATTCTTTGTGTGGCGTCATAGTAACATTTATTTGTTTCAACAGCAAATTGACAGATAAATGGAAGCACACAGTAGCACGCAAAGGACAACCAATTATGACAGAAAATGATTGCATAACTAAAGCAAAGGTGCACACTTCTGTAGAGGATATTAATACTTATAGTCGGCCTGTCACAATAACAAATTTTACTGGACCATAATTTTGTCTAAAACTTGCTGCGATAAATCATATTATTGTCATTTTTGAGACATTTTTCAACTAATATGATAGCGGCATAATAATGCAAGTAAATCTGCTCGACCTACCGGCTCAGACATTAAACAGGAGACGTCATTTGGTTTGAATAAAAAGAAAGTCATGTGTGGCTGTGACAACATCTTAATTTATTTTCAAACAAGTGTTTTGCTGGCTCTCCCTCACCAAGCTCTCCTTTTAACTCTGAGCGTGTGCCTACCTGACACCAGCTGGGTTTCCCTGGCAAGATGTAACCCCTCCTACGCTGAGGAAACGAGAGGGGAGGGGTGAGCAGACGAACATTTTGCTGTCCTGCCGTCTCAGAGAGGAGACGGAAACACAAGGGGAGATAAGCAAGTCTACGCAAATTATCTCGCTTATTTTAATCAATATGATTAAAATTTGATTTATTGATTATCGATCCAGGCCTACTTATACTTAGCGTTATCTTGTCTGCTGTTTTGCCAACCAGAGAAATTATTAAATTGTGTTTTCTAAATCAGGGCTGAATTTTCCCCTGCTTATATGGTCTTGCTCTAATTAAGATTATTTTTGTCATATTGAATTGATCAAACTTGTTGCTCTTAACTCGAAAGAACTGTGTGTCTTCAAAACTGTCGCTGCGGTATTGAAAATGGTATTGAGCGTTTTGTCGGTATGGAGTTTGAAATTGTAGTATGATGCCTGTTTAGTGTGAGAACCTCTGGAAAAAAAAAAGAAAGTAAGCATGGTCATGGTTTATTTACATGACCAGTCTAACGTTTAGGCTCACCTTTCTCATTCAATGGCTTATACTTATTTTCATGACTTTCTACATCGCAGACACATAGCGAAGGCATCAACACTATGACCCAGACATATGTAGAATTATGTATCAAACATGAATTATTGACGTAACCCAAAATATCTCGCAGTCACCTGGAAGGGTTTTCCAGCTGTCAAGGAGTAGCTCCCAGAGGTAGTAATAAAATAGAGACAAACTAGAAGGTTTGATTGGTAGTGTAGTTTATTATAATCAAACATATTTCTGTTCGATCAAAATCATCCAGTCTTTATATATTTTAATTAAAACCCATACAATCAGTCAGTCTTTTTTAATCAATCAATCAATCAGTCTGAGTTGAATTACACCACATTTAGTAGAATTGTTACAGATGCAGTGCTGATTCTTAAAAATGAGGCTAACAACGAGGCAGCAGGGGACAGAAGAACCGTGCAGAACCAGACTCAGATAGTAGGATTTGCTTCCCTTCCCAGTCCAGTCTTTAACAGCACACATGCTTCTCATTCTTTAACGTTGCTTCTGTGGTGGAAATGTAACATATGCTTATAGAGCCATGGCAGCGGGATGCCACAACCCCCTGCTCCACCCTGGGACCCCCTCCGGGTGGCAGAAGAGCCACACTGCTGTTTTAAAGCGAAGCGTGGAACCTCTAGAACAGTGGATGTACACAGGTCGATGGAGGAAGCAGGGGTTCATTCTTTGCCACTGAAGAATAAAAAGATAACAGGGAGATCTTGGACTTCCCAAATTGTGGGAGCCTTCAGATTATTTTTCTAACTTCTGAATTAACCCTCTGTTATCCTACTAGTGTCACTGGCTCCCATCACGTAACGTCTGCAGGTGCTGATCTGGAGCTCACTGCCTCCTGTCTGCCCACCCTGGCTGCCCAGACAACGCGGCTAGTGTTATTCTCTCTGTGCACCAGCTACATCTCTAGGGCTCTCATCACTTCATATGTTGCTCTAATACTCCAGCCAACCACTTGGGGTCAGTGTTGTGCTCAAAACGAAAGTCTGGTAGCCAGTTGTCACATGGTTGAGACAGGGGTGGGTGTACGCACTGCCACATGTAACAGCTGTTTTTATAATGATACTCCTGACGCCTTTTAACTGGTCTAGTGTGCTTAGGGCCAGTCTGTACTGATTTGTTACAAATGGTACAAAAGTGGCCTAAATCATCAGCCAGTGGGTCCGTTGAATGACTTCCTGTTGAAGGTATGTCAAGTGAGCCAAGCCTGCAGGCAGCTATTCATTTCACAGTCCTTTCTGACCAGTTATGGATTCTACAAAAAAATCATTCTTATAGTTGTTTCAGCCAAATGAAAGATTTTCTTTATTTATTTAAAAGCTTCATAACAATGTTACGTTAAACAACTCTTAATGGTTTTAGTGGTTAGGCTTGCACGAGCGCTCATGCTCCTACATGCATGCCAGTGCCTGGTCAGCTGTTGATCTGTCGGTGGAGTCCCCACCTCTGGCTCGCTCAGCTGGAATGGACAGATGTTCCCACCTGTGCATCATGACACAGCTGTGAACTACAGACAGTTAACAGCAAATGATTCATAGCCCAGCCAGATTTAGTTTAAATGATCATTCAACCATTCATTTATGTTCTGAATGAAAATGTGACCAATACCTTTTAAAAAGATTCAGTGGACAGGGAGGATCAGTTTTGAACAAAAAAGTGTAAAAACGGATACCCTTCTCAATAATGGACAAATCCTCATTAGGCTTAAAGAAATCAAACCCTGATGTAATGGCTGAGCAGCTTTTTGCTTGTTTTTACCGTTTCTCTTTGTTGTTGAGCTCCAGGTCTTTGGAGTTAGAAGGCCTTGTCTCCAGCACCCTCGTCTTTAGCTTCCTGCAAAGATTCTTATCAGATTCTGGGTGGGACTTTGGCTGGACCACTCTAAAACGTTCATATTTCTTCCAGTCAGAAGAAACATTTCAGTTAGCCAGAAGTATGTCTGGTGTTAGAGCGTATTAGCAGCTGAAGCGGTCCATCCTGTTTGTTCTGCTGTCTAGCTGATGCTGGGAGCTGACCACAGCCACCTTAGACCTCAGCAGCTCCTTCATTCTGGGTCAGACAGGAACTCTGACTCTGTTCTGATCTTAGTCTTTTCTCCTCCCACTGCAGCACCACCTCCGCCTCCTTCCCGGAGCAGCGCCCCTCCTCCCCCACCCCCACCACCACACAGCACAGCCCCACCCCCACCCCCACCTCCACCGTCAAGAGGGAGCAGAGGAGCCCCCCCTCCACCTCCTCCGTCCAGAGCCCCCGTTTCAGCTCCTCCTCCCCCTCCTCCCTCCAGACCGGGGGCTCTCGGTGCCCCGCCTCCTCCTCCTCCGTCTAGGGGAGGCCACCAGCCTCCTCCCCCTCCTCACCATCACCAGCAGCAGCCGCCTCCTCCTCCTCCGCCTCCATCATCCTCCACCGCCCCTCAAGCTCCTCCCCCACCACCTCCCGTTCTCACCCAGCCATCTCCCGCAAGCCTTGCACCGCCCCCTCCTCCTCCTCCCCCTCCTCCTCCTGGCCCCCCTCCTCCCCCAGAGCTGGATGGTGTCAGCGGCGGCGAAGACTCTCCCCACTCTCCAAATGCCGGCGGGAAGTCGGCGCTGCTGGAGCAGATTAGAGGGGGCACCCAGCTGAAGAAGGTGGAGCAGAACAACACCAAAGCTCCGGCTTCCAGCACAGGACGCGACGCCCTGCTGGACCAGATCCGACAGGGGATCCAGCTCAAGAATGTGAGCACCTTGCTCTTATTCCCACGTTACTCAGGCAGGCAGGACCGAACGGTGTCCATTAAGCACCTTGGTTTGGTCAGAGCTCTGTTTGACTTGTAGCAGGAAGGGCTCTGGTACATGTTCTGTTAAAGATGCATGTGGGTCAAAGATCTGTGGGCAGTTTCCATTTAAAGTCTAACTCTTGGACTGAATGTATTTTTTGCCAGATGCATTCAAATAGTCACCAGAGTAAAGAAATGTATATTATATGTGAATTATGTGCGCCGTTTGGAAGTAATTTCGATAAAACTTGCTGTATAAGCGAAAAAGCCCAAACATTCTTCACTCGGGCTGTTTCGGAATGTGACGTCACAAACAGAACGAGTACCGTGCATCCAGCTGCTAACAATACGACTTTCGCTACCGATTTATTAAATTTAATTAATAACTCTTACTCTACGTACAAAAAAATAAGAAAAAATGTCTGATACATCTACAAACTCCACCTCAAGCATCGGCGACTCTGATACCGAATATATACACGAAGAAACAGAGTTTGAACAAGGTGAACCTGAGCAGACTAACGCTGCCCAAGACATAGAGCCCATGCTCCATTGTAAGTACCCCTCAAAATCCTCGCTCGTGAAGTGTGAATTGCATAAAACACTTTTGTCACTGTCGGCAATCCAGTCCTTTCACGTTTCTTTAACGAATTTATCCCATTTCTTTCGGACCTTTTGGTCCTTCGGCCAAGTATGCGCTACTTTCTGGCCGGCACTAGACCGCGGTGAAGTTGGCTTGACATTAGACATTCAAGCTCCGCGGAGTCAGCGGAGCACTCTGGATAAACAAAAATCAAATCAGATTTGTTGATGGTCCCACCGTGTATGGGAGAAGGGAGCAGCTGAGAGACGCTGGCCGAAATCGGAGTCCTTCAACCGGATCAACCGTGAGCTAAATCCCGCTGACTCCGCGGAGCTTGAATGTCCAATGTCAAACCAACTTCACCGCGGTCTGCACTACAGCCACCAACTACGCCGATTTTTTTTTTTTAATATACGTACATGTACAATGTATGCAAACCCTCTGGCATGAGTCTGTGAAAAGGATTAATAGGACAAAAACACCGAAATAATCCTCTGTGAACAATGTTTGTTTTAACCTACCGGGCGGGTCGTCCTCTCTGCTGAAGCGCTGTGGCCGCTGTGTCTCCGCTATCTGATGTTACACAAACATGTCTGAACGTCCATCCATCCATTTTCTGACCTGCTTAATCCCTCATGGGGTCGCGGGGGTTGCTGGTGTCCCGATATAAAATAATTGTAGCCGTCCAGTGGTTTCATGCTTCCATGCTCTCTCGTGTGTACTGCCTGGCGTGTTTATATGGTAGCTGTATATGTCGCCGTACGGAACCCTTGGCCAGCATTTCACAGACTCGCTCCGTCCCTTCAGGCTTTTGCTGTATAAATCTGGCAATCTGATACCATCAACCATCAACTTACTCTTAAAACGATCTTGTGATACGTTATCCAAAGAAGAAAAATACGTGGAGAACTCGTCAGGTTCCTTCCAGTCCGGCGCGCATGCGCGAAAAACCCGGATGAAAACAATAGCAGTGAACTGGTCTATAAGTGACACTAGAAGGCATTTTATTGTGGACTTCGGCGATTTTTTTAAATGCGCTTGCTTAAAGTAGACGTGGATCAGCAGATTTGGTGTGTGAAAGAAGATACTGGAAAACATCCATATAGCCTTGTTCGCCATACCGGTTGTACAACGTAAACAATGTGTGTTTCTGTTTGCTGCGCGCATTCTCTGTGTTCTTGAACTGACGTCACACGTCGGAAATGGCCGATCGTAAACGAGTGCAGCACTCAAACGCGGAATACCAAAATCGGTGTATAAAATATGCAATATTTCATATTTAAACTTAATTTGAACACTTTTGATACATGAATATTCAAAGTTTACTTTGTTCTGGAAGTTATTCAACGGTTTTCAGGATTTTTTTTTCAGTCCAAGAGTTAGACTTTAAGCATTTCTGCTAAGCTCAGTGACGATGAACGCATGCTTTGAGATATGACTATTGACACAGCTTTGTGCTTTCAGGTATCAGATCATCCAGAATCTGCTCCCCAGACACCGGCTCCAGCTGCAGGGATTGTTGGAGCCCTCATGGAGGTTATGCAAAAGAGGAGCAAAGCTATCCATTCCTCGGGTAAATTTTCTGCCTCACTGGATACACAAAGAGTTCTCTGACCAAAACACCCAAGCCTTTTGGCTAAACTGACACCTCTGGAAAGAACAGGCTGTAAAATGCTCCTGAATGTTCTGGTTCTGATGGGTGGACTGAAACGGTTCTCAGTAGCCATGATAGATGAACACCAGCCAAGCAGTTTCCCTAAAATGGTGAAGAACTGGACTTTTTGGGGATTAGAATCCGTCTGTTTGGGTCATGATGGGTAGATGTTGTGGACATGTTACTTTTTGATGTGAGTTACAAAATTAAGACGGCTCCAGTTTGAAAGACTTAAAGTGATTATTTAAGTTTTGAAAAGTCTGTCTATCTCTAGAAACAAGTTTAAGAAATCCCAAGTTGTCAGAAGGGGGAGTTGGACTATAACAGCTGAAGTCTAAGGCAGGTTCACTGAGGCAGAGCACATGTCTCCTCCCACTGAGTGGAAGCCAGAGTTTCTAATTTATGGAGAGTCCACGGAACAATGTTTCTGAAACCAACTTTAAAATGAATTTGCCTACCCAGTCTTCAGTTGTCGATGTCTTCTGAGGCAAGCAGCGGTTAGAGTTAAAATCCGGTGTTCTATCCATAAATGGATGACGTCCCAGCGTTTACACTGTGAAACTGCGTTATAATCACGTCAAAGTCAGAGGATGTTTATGGCAATAAAACCTGAGACGTGTGACAACACCGACCTCACAGCAGCAGTGCCTTGTTTCCTAGGAGCCTGTTAAGGATCCTCAGGGGACGTGCTTGTTTTTATTTGGACATGAACTGTTTAATGCCTTTAAATATTCCTCTGTGAGTTACTACTGTTTCCCCACAAATGTCTGCAAACAGATTTTAAATCCATTTTTTTAAAACTAGTATGAAATACTAGTTTTGTGCATGTTAAAATGAGCACACACCACGAGGTTCCAGACAGGAGAAGGGCCTCATGGGGCCAATAAAGGTTGCATAGACTACGTCCATTAGCAAAATCACTGCTTACCAGTTTGCCTTTAAACCAGTGGTTCTCAAACCTTTCATGGCCAGGGACCCCTTAGCAGCGGTAAAAGTTTTCCAAGGACCCCTTTAAATGCTGATTGTATTTTTAAACTGCCTTTTCCACTGTTAGAGAGAGAGAGAGATTTTTAGTGGAGATTAGATCGTTATTTTTATTTTTCTGATTTGGCTTTTACCTCACTTGATGAAGTGGGCGGACTTAAATATTTGTCCATTGTGTTTTTTGGCTCAATTGTGAAGCATCGGCTGCAGTGCCTCATCAGCCCCGACAGCATTCATTTCACGGAACCCCAACCCGTGGTTCGCGGACCCCCGGGGGTCCGGAGACCCCGGTTTGTCGGCTGCTGCTTTAAATAACACATCCCTCCAGCTTGTTGTGCAGAGAGGCCAATGCTTAGCTGCTGACGGCCTTTTTAAACCTCCACGCTTCTTTTCACAGACGACGATGAAGATGAAGACGAGGATGATGACTTTGAGGACGACGAAGAGTGGGACGACTAGTGAAGATGTCCGCCCTCAGCTCCCCCCACCCCAGTCCTCCAGCCTTGCACCTACCTACCAACTTTCCGACACTAAAAATCTTCCAGAACCCGACTACACTAAGTAATGTAAATGTTGTTTGAGTTGTATATTTATTTTTGCTTTTTTTGTTTTTTTGTTCAAAAGCCCAATTATTTCAATTATTCTGTGCAATACCTCATCTGTTAAACTGTCGCATTCATCCCACACCCTTGTGGTAAACTCTCTCGTTCTGGTGTCGTTATGGAGCACTTAAATGCATCATCAGCGCAGTGCAGAGACTCAGCCAGCTGTTTCTCTCTTTCACCAAGTGACAGAAGGAAAAGCTCCTGCAGCGAGGGCCTGGAGTTGGTTTGGGATTCATGGGAAGGCATTCTGTTACATTTCATTGCCTGTTTGAGAAACGTCAAAGGGACAATTTTCCAAGCAAAAAGGCAGGAAAATCTTTGTTTGAAATGCAAATGAACTCTATTTTCTTATCACATGCGTTCCCCTCCTTTTCTTTGCCACTCTGCTGTCTTTCACGTCCTACTGAAGGTGTAGTGCAGAGCTCTTGTCGTGTTGTAATTCTAATGGATGACCAAACTGGGGCTGCTCGCTCGCCTCGTGTTGATCTGTGTTTCATTTTTCATGTGATTTAATGGTTTTGTTGTTGTTTTTTTGCACAGTTTCTATAATAGTTTTGTTTGTTTTTTTTTTAGTGTATTTGTCTGTAATGGTAGCATACATACAGTAGGGTAGACTGACATCAACTGTTACATGATAATGTTTGAGTTGCAGACTTTTTTTTGTTTCATTTGCCCATTTGTGCATCACATTTCAGTAAAGCTGATATAATGGAATACTTGTTTAGCTTTCTTTGTTTTCTGCAACATTCCGTTGTTCTGCGAGAGATATTTCACATTTCGTTTAAAGAAAACAGGTAAAAAAATAGCATTTTTCATCTATTTTAAGAAACTATGATTTTATGCAATGCAACTGTAAATGCCCTTCTATTGCAAATACTAGACAAAGCAAATAATAATGAACCAAATGTGGCATTTTCAAGCAGCTTGTGGCTTTGGCGATGCCTGTGATCTTCTGTCTGCAAACAGTGTAAAGAAATAAGCAACGCTTGTTGACCTGTGTGTCCTTGTGAGTTTTTACTGTCCTCCAGTGAGGCCTAATGCTGCATCAAGAAGCCAAGATACTGACATAAAGCCTGTGAAAAAAGGTCAGGAGGGGATGAGATGGGAGTGTTCAGTGAGAATATTAAATTGTATACCTGAATAAATGTTATTATTTACAGAAATGAGCTGGACTGCTGTTTTTTTCCCTTTATTGGATTCTCCTTAGTCATTTTTGGGGGTTTTGAGTTCATTTTGTTGCCGTCTATTCTTAGTGGACCAGGAAAGGACATCCCTAAGTACCTAAGTAAAAGACAACTAGGCTTCTCTTGTTTCCTTAAGACAGTTCACCATTGATGCAAAAATATTTCTTTACCCTGAATGTCAGTTTGAAGCAACAGGTTTCTAAGTCGTATTCAGTTCAATCACTAACAGCACTGCTAAGGTCCTCAATTGGGCCGTTAAGGACACAAGTCACTGATCCTACCCTCTATTTGGTTCTTTGTATGCTCCCTATTTACTTGATTTGAGGTCATGTAAATATCACTTGAAATGTACAATACATATTGTAATGTTAATTCAAGCTCCACCCTTGCCGCTTCTGTAGAAATGAAAGGTTAAGCAGCCATAAACTGCTAATCTACAGCACTTGATGAATTGTTCATGTTATTAGCTTTTAGACTATTTCCAAAGCCTTTATAATCTAATTATTCCGTAACAAGAAACAAGTAGAAAAGTTGTGAAATAAGTTCGGAATGGTTGCTAAGCTCCCTGGGATCCAAAACAATGTTAGCCTCACTCCTTAGCTGGGATGTGCAACAATTAGAGAACCTTGAGAAGGGCTACAGTGAAAGTCAACAGTGACAGGTTCGTGTAATGTAAAATCATGCCATAATAATCTTCAAATCTATAAACTGGTACAATTCAGCTGAGATCAAATTTATGCAATAACAAGGATGGATAAGTGTTTACCCCCTTTATTCTATTACTTTGTTCTAGCACCTGTTCCTGCCTGTACAGGAGTCCCTTCTCTTGCAAAGGCTCCCAGATTGTGGGGACATGTCTGTTCTACCGTCCTCTTTAGGGGACCTATAGATTTAGTTCTGGATTTTGGTTAGGCCACTCTAAAATTTTCATGTTCTTCTGATAAAGTAATTATTTGCTGTATTCACAATTCATAATTTTGCTCCAGTTCCATCTGAAAAAAGGCTCAGAGATTGATGTTGCTGAGGCTGGCTGTTTTCTTTGAACATAAGGCTCAGTTCTTGCAAACCCACTCCTTAGATCAGACACATGAAATAATCTGACTGTCCCATGTAAGACATAAGCAGTGCTGAATAGAATTCCTGCAGCCGGTTCTGTTTTTATATACAATATATGTGCACACGTGCACACCCGCAGCGTGGTTAATGCGCAGAATTCTCCATGCAGCAGAGAGGACTCTCAGCCCACTGAAGTCTGTGTTTAGGGGAACATTAAGATTTCTCATTCAGCTACAGTGATGATGGAGAAGGAGAGATGGACCAAAGCAAAGTTTTATGTCAGCATTTCAACAGCAATAAGCAATGACTTGTACTTAATTCCTCACCTGGAACAACAACAAGCACATCTAAGCATCACTGATCCACAGAAAAATAGGTTAAAGTGCAAACCCAGCTGCCTCCAGCAGTCACACGGCTTTAAGCGTCTTTGCAACAGCAGACAGACAATCTAGTGGAGCCAGTCTGAAGATGACAAAGTGAATTTATGTCCACATTTAGGTTGTTTTTATATCCAAGAACCTCAAAAATTATTTATTTAATTTTTTTAAACATACATTAGCCCACTCTTAGAAATTCTTAAACATCAACTATTTTTTGTTGTTTTATTGGGATCTTTGGACATTATCAGAAAATATTAGAACTTTTGTTCCTTAAGATTTTATTTTGCTTCTCTCAAATGAGAATATATTGTTAATATATATATATATATATATATATATATATATATATATATAATATATATATATATATATATATATATATATATATATATATATATATATATATATATATATATATATACAGCCCTGCGACAGACTGGCGACCTGTCCAGGGTGTACCCCGCCTCTCGCCCAGTGAATGCTGGAGATAGGCACCAGCAACCCCCGCGACCCCATGAGGGATTAAGCGGTTTGGAAAATGGATGGATGGATGGATGGATGGATGGATATATATATATATATATATATATATATATATATATATATATATATATATATATATATATATATATATATTTACAGACGCTTACGTTTGCTCACGTGACCTTTCAGGTTGCTATGGCAACATGTAAACGTCTTACCCAGCTGGCTTTCGAACGCTTTTTCGTCCTTGCAAGCAGAGCACTATAAGGTAAATAATAATAATAATCAAATAGTAACGGCCTGAAGCGAAAATGTAGACAATGACGGGTTTTCGTGTTGTTTTTATTTTTGTGCCGCTCGTGAACTTTTTTGTGGTCGGACGTTTTTATTGCACATTTGTTGATTTAAATTCAACGTCATAGTCCTTTAACAGTTTATCCTCCTGCTGTCAGTTAAAACCGCAATGTTGGAGCCAGGAGAAACCACAGAGGACGGGGAGAGAGAGCAAGAAGGCGAGCTGGCTAAAGGAAGCCCTTATGCAGTAGGTAGTAGTGCAACAGAACCGCCAGGTGGCAGCAGAGATTCGGGAAGGCTCGGAGAGGAGCGTGCAGACATGTCCCGTTCAGGTAAGACCAGTGCGGCGGTTCGGTTCAGGTGAGTCCAGTATCAGTAAGGCATACGACCAAATAAAGCTTCCTTCCTTCATGTACTTATTGTACAGGGTTCCCACGGGTCCTTGAAATCCTTGAAAGTTTGTGAATCTGAAAAAATAAATTCAAGGCCCTTGAAAGTTCTTGAAAACAGCCAAAAAAACACCTTGTCCTTGAAAGTCCTTGAATTTTTTTGTGGGGTTGAAAGTTCACACTGATGACACCTCGTGTTATTATTTTACTACCACACGATCTTTTAAAATTATGTTGATTCCGCAGACTTTTAATTTGCAAAAGTATGTTCGCTCTTCTTCGTTAGTTGGTGGGCTACGTTTTAGGCCTACGTGCGTCCAATAGGTTACATTCACGCAGTGTTGCCAACTCAGCGACTTTGTCACTATATTTAGCGACTTTTCAGAGTCAAAGTCAAAAACTAGCTTAATCACAGATGAAAGTAAGTGAAACAAATTGATATAAATCTGAACATCTCAATGCTGCACTTTTTTTCCATAAAATTCCATGAAACGGTAGGCTAATGTACATCTTATATGTAATGTAGTATGGCATGGCCATGTACTGTGGATATAAATGTAGGCTATGAATATGATCGATATAAATGTAGGCTATAAATAAAGTCCACTTTCTTGCATTGCTTCTGACCCAACAACTTCTATGCCGTTAAGTCTTTTATTGAATTTGCATTGTATTAAAATATGATAACCTATTCAGCGGTCACAGTAGGTAAATGCCGCCACGTGTGGTCCTTGAATTTGAGGAAATTGGTCCTGGAAAGTCCTTGAAAGGTCCTTGAATTTGATGTTCACCAAGGTGTGGGAACCCTGATTGTAGTTTTGTTTTTCCTTTTTTTTTATCTACCCCTCACATTGTGACACTGCTGTAGATATGCTGCAAATCTGCATATTTACACACATGGACAAAATTGTTGGTACCCTTCGTTAAATGAAAGAAAGACCCACAATCGTCACAGAAATAACTTAAATTTGACAAAAAGTGATAATGAACAATAATTAATAATAAATAAAATTTTAATGAAAACGAACAAATGAAAGTCAGGATTGCTTTTTAACCGTGCTTCAACCGGATAATGTAGAAAAAAATAAACTCATGAAAATGATGGTACGCCTAGAAAAGAGTGAAAATAACGTGACCAAAGAGACATGTTAGCCAAGGTGTGTCCACTAATTAGCATCACAGGTGTCTGCAATCTTGTAGTCAGTCAGAGGGCGTATGTATGGGGCTACAGGTAGTCACGTGCTGTTTGTTGGTGACATGGTGTGTACCACACTCAACATGGACCAGAGGAAGTGAAAGAAAGCGCTGTCTCAGGAGATTAGAAAGAAAAGTATAGACAAATGTATTAAAGGTAAGGGCTATAAGACCATCTCCATGCAGCTTGATGTTCCTGGGTCTATATTATTCAGAAATTTAAGATCCACTGGACTTCTAAAGAGATTAAAGGTGAACTTCAAGCTCAAGTAACATCAGTGTCAGATTGCACCACCCGTCGTTTGACTTAATGGGAGACGACCAAGGAGGAGACCATTGTTCAAAACAAATAAAAAAGCCTGACTGCAGTTTGCCAAACTCCATGTTGACAACCCACAAAGCTTCTCACTCAAGACTGTCAAGGGATTCTAGAGAGAAATGCGCTGCACAGTGTCAGAAATCTTGGTCTCAGTTGCAGGTCATAAGTCTTGCAACAAGATAATGACCCAAACCATGCAGCCAAAAACACCCAAGAATAGCTAAGAGGGAACCTTCTCTGAGCCCTGACCTAAATCCCACTGAGCATAGGTAGGAGCTGAAACATGCTGTCTGGAAAAGACACCTGAGATAACTGGAACAGTTTGCTCACGAGGAGTGGGCCAAAATACCTGCTGAGAGGTGTAGAAGTCTCATAGACTTTTGACAGGAATCATGTCTCAAGAGGTTGTGAAAAAAAATATTTAGTTAAGGGAACCATCTTTGGAAAGCAATGTTTGACTTTCAATTTTCATATACTTTTTATTTAATATTATTTTGTGAGATTCAAGTTATTTCTGCGATGTGTGTGTGTTTTTTTCCATTAAATGAGAGGTACCAACACTTTTGTCCATGTGTGTATTTTCTAAAACTGGGCCAAAGGTAAACTGAGAGCTGTGCCAAAGTTTAGATAAGTACATTCTGTTACATCATAGTCCCTCCACCCAAGAAGTATAAAAATATTACAGGCTGCCTCTAGCCGGTGATTGCTTGTATGGCGTATACAAACACTTTCGACACAGGGGACTCGTGGCACCTGGGGGCATGTTGAGTTCTTGAAGCAGTATTCCATTTTTCTGTGTACGCTGATCACTAGAATCATGTCAAGGAATGGAGGAAGCATAACACTAGTAAATTAGATTTGAGGTTTACAAAAGTAAACAGAAGCATTAATATTATCAGAAGACTGTAAGATAGTTTTTTGTAAGAGAACAATAGAGCACAAGATTTCATATTTTTGGGGGGATTGCAACAACCCCCCCTTTTTTTTCTTTTTTCTTTTTTTTTTGTCTTTGCAGATGTCCAGCAGGATGTAACCGACACAGGAACTCAAGCTGAAGGTAATCTATGTGATGTTTTCAAAAATCTGCAGGATTTGTTAAAACCTTCAAAGGAACTGGTCTTATTCTAGCTCAAACTCTCCCAATCCTCTTATATCTGATATCCAAATTAATTGGGTTGTTTGGACCTCTTCTGTCCTGCAGGTTCTTCTTGTAAAAGCCCAATCACAAACTCCCTTATATTACTGTTTATTTTTACAAACCAGAAACGGGTCCTTTCCGTGACATTCTTGGCTTTTCTGTGTAATCTAGCTGTGCTTGAGACTGCGGAAGAGGCTCAGTACAATACGCCTATAGATGCTGAGGAGCATGATGAGAAATCAAATGTTAAAAACTCAACAGCTACTGGTAAGTGTAACCATCAGCAGACATGAAACTCGTGGATTCAGTTGGTTTGATATGATGTCACAAATGAGTTTTTCCCTTTCCTCTACCACACTTAGAGGATTTTTGTACATGTTGCCATGGCATATTGAGCATCTGAATACATAACCCAAGATTTAAAGGCTTTTATTAACAAATACAGTTTTGTTCCAAATGATAACAGTAAGTTTAAAAATTACCAAAGCTCACAATATTTACAGCAACTTTTATTTCTGCAATGATTTGAAATGTTGTTCTATTCTGAAGCAAAAAAAAAAAGATCATATTAATTATTACTTTACAGAAAGGGAGGGAAAGGGAACTGTAGGCTATTAGAACAGAGTAGTGTCAGCAATATTCTTTTTAAGGTCCAAAATTTATTGTGTAAACTCAGGGATGCTTGAAGATTTATCACTGTGCTGGTGCGTTGGTGGTTCCCGGTTTCCGGGGCTGGGTTCTCAGGTGTGTGCTGACTCACTCCTGGCTGCAGCTTCGCAGGGTCTGAGCTCTCTGACTCTGTCGGGGCCCTGCTGGGGGGCAATGTGCCACTGGGTCTCTGGTCTCTAGGCCCAGAGCCAGATCTGCTCTGGTGCCGTTGGCTGCCGGCGGTGCCCGTGGTCTCATTGCTGCAGCCCCCGAGGGATTCTGCGCTGATTCTGTACTGGGGCTGCTTGGGATTTCCTGAGGCAGCTATTCCTGTCTTAGGCCTAGTCCACATGTAGCAGTCTCCCCTACAACGTTGTAAAAAATAATATCATACACATGGGAGGTTTTTTAGAAATGTTTTCATCCACACCACCCATGGAGATTGCATGTTCTCCCTGTGCATGCGTGGGTTCTCTCCTGGTACTCCAGCTTCCTCCCACAGTCCAAAAACATGACTGTTAGGTTAATTGGTCTCTCTAAATTCTCCTTAAGTGTGAGTGTGTGCATGAATGGTCGTTTGTCCTGTCTGTCTCTGTGTTGCCCTGCGACAGACTGGCGACCTGTCCAGGGTGTACCCCGCCTCTCGCCCAGTGAACGCTGGAGATAGGCATCAGCACCCCGTGACCCCATGAGGGATAAAGCGGATCAGAAAATGGATGGATATATATATTATGAAAAATATTAAGACATGATGCTTTGTAGATATTCTTGCACTGAGTAAGAGTAGTAAGAATTTAGGATTAAATGTATCCAGTTAATTACTGCTCATGTCAGCATTCCTTTTCGGGGCTTTTTTTTTAACCTAAATCCAACAAACTATAAAAAAACAAATTTCCAACAGTAAGTAATCTGTCAATATTAGACAAACTATTTTGAAAAAATCTTTTACTCTCTCACCAAAATGATTGAAATCAGATATTTCAGTCACTTCCTTGGCCACAAGTGCATAAAAACCAACAACTCATGGTGCACTCACAGGGCATTTTAATTTAATCCCTAGATGGTCAGTTTTCCCCCTAGAATAATAATAATAATAATCCATCCATCCGTTCATCCATTTTCTGACCCGCTTAATTCCTCATGGGGTTGCTGGTGCCTATCTCCAGGGTTCACTGGGCGAGAGGCAGGGTACACCCTGGACAGGTCGCCAGTCTGTCGCAGGGCAACAAATAATAATAATAATAATAATAATAATAATAATAATAATAATAATAAAACAGGACACTGACAACACACAACAGCACACAGTGAACTTCACCCACTTGTTCTCTGTATACATGCATTATGCTGAACGGCAGGACAAATAATGCAAAATAAATACAAAGAAATCACAAGACTTGATGTACAATACAATGTTAGTAGCTTCATATATGCATGACATGTTTTTCAAAAGGCCTACATATATGGGGTGTCGGTAATAAACTCAACATAGTTACCATGTCACTGTATGTTCCAGTGAAAATATTGCTGGTGCCAGGGGGTCATGTGATGACCATGGCTTTTGCCATTGGACTCAGCGTTGAAGAGGTAAAGCACCACCTTGCCTCAGAGCTAAAAGTCCCCCTGGAGGTGCTGCAGCTCTCTCTGAATGGTGAGTGTTTTTCTTTAGCCTCCAGACCTGCATTCATTAAATTTATGTGTCTCCCAGTCTTAGTCTTTAAACAGCTTCATGACCCAATCTAGCCTGATTTAACATACATTTCTTTCATCAACTCAGCTGATTAATTTTATATCAATCATTTTGATTTATCCACTTGTAGTTTGGGCATCCTTGAACTTGGACTACAGAATGGTCTTGAGAAATAAAAATGGTGTATTCACAAAATTGGTTCACTGGAAATGCATGAGCTTGTTTCTCAGTTCCATAGAAAATACTGTGACGTTACTGTTAAAAAAATGTAATGGAAAATAGAGAAAACTGAACGGATTGAACAATATGATATAAACAAAATATAAACATACCCCTGCAGTACACTCCTGAAGGTTCTAAGTAGAGCTTCAAAATGCAAAAAAGACAAAATGGGAACAAGAGACCAAACGTTGTGAGCAGGCATTTTATTGAAAACAACAATTTAACTCAAATGGGCTGTTCATCAGCTGATCAAAGGTTTCAGACCAAAGCCTTTAAAAGCCAAAATCTGAACAAACATTTGGAGCTGACAGAGACTGCGTGGACCTTCGGTCAAGGCCTTTCCCCCCAGACCACATGCTGCTGCTGCTGCTGCTAAGTCACTAGCCACTACTGAACAGACCAACAATTTTCCCCCTTCACGGCCTTCCTTGGATGACCAAAGTGGACTGAACTCACACGAGGCATCAACAGGTTGGACAGAGAGACCCAAAAAGGGAAAGGTTACCTTATCATTTGGAAATGTTGTGTGATGCGTTGCATGGGTTTTAAACAATGAAAGAGCTAACAGAGATAGCTCATTGCTAGCATTCGGTAACATGTCATTGTCGAGTGTGTTTTTATGGTTATAACAAATGTTAGACTGCAGCCCAATAACCATCAGGTGGCATCTGCAAAAGAAGGGCTTCAAAAACAAAACCATGTCTTCAAAGGCCACAAAATTGCCTGTTTGAACTTTGCAAGGGAACATCAGACATGGGAGATTCGAAGGTGTTAAAAAGTTTTATTCTCTGACGAGAAAAAAATGTAACCTTGATGGTGCTGATGGCTTCCAAGGTCACTGGCATGACAAGGAGATGCCACCTGAGATGTTTTCAACGTGGCACAGTGGAGGGGCCGCCATCATGATCTGGGTGGCTTTTTCCTTCTGTGCAGGGGCATCCAACAGCAGCTGGCAATGTGGCGATGTTGCAGGGGGCATCCCTCATGACTGAGGGCCCTCGCCTGTGTGGTAAAGAGTGGGTTTTCTGTAGGACAACGTTACACTACACGATGCCCGTCTGACCAAGACTTTTTTCCAGGAGAATAGCATCACACTTTTGGACCATCCTGCGTGTTGCCCTGATCTTTATACAATGGATAACATTTAATGGAGCCTACTTGAGTTAAAATTGTTGTTTTCAATAAAGTGCCTGTTCGCAACCTTTGGTCTCTTATTCCCATTTCTTCTTTTTGCATTTTGAAGCTCTACTAAGAACCTTCTTAGGTTCCAACAGTGCAAAAATGTGAACAATATTTTTTTTTAACTGGTCTTAAGGTTTCAATCTTAGAGACTTAATTCAACTTTGCTGCACTCCTAGAGACTTTAAGTGCATAGCAAAATGTATTTAAGGGCTAAAAAGTGGATGAAATGCATGATCTGTCACATTCCAAATCATTTTAATAGTAACTAGCAGTTTTAAAAGCCTAACCAGAGACTGTGGCAGGAAAGTGTTTTTATTTTTATTAATGGTAGATTGTTCCATGTCTCATCCCTGATTACATAAATTTGAATTAAAATAAAACAATGCTTCCATAAGTACATCATTTAATTCAGTTTAATTAAAAAATACTTTATTTATCTCAAAGATAAATTTAATTACTTCTTACAGATTTCTGTAATGTTCTACTTAGTTTTAGTGTGTATTCTTACATGAATCTCAGATGAAATAACATGTATTCCAGAACATTTTGGTTCAGCTCCTGTTCAAGAGAAGACAGAATCTAAAAACGTCTGTTTGGCAGGTCGAGTGGTGGAGGAGCAGCAGAGCCTGATGGAGCTCGGCATTCGGCCTCACAGCTCCACGCAGATGGAGATGACCTCTTCTGACCCAAGTTCATACCCTCTCCGCCTTCTCCGTCTCCCAGAACATGACAGCATGCCAGATGTCATTACTGTACGAGTTCAAAAAGGTATGACCGTGGGATCCCCTCTAACATACTCTGCATAGGAACATAGGTTGCCTTACTGTAATAAGAAGGATTCAAAGTTGATAGTCACTAGTACTTTACTGAAAACATCTGGATTTAGTTCCAACATTCAGTCATGTTTGTAAAACAGATTGGCATTTATAACTGCTTATAACTTCATTCCCCTCAACATAAAGCTAGAGTTTAGGAGTTATGGTAGAAAGTAGGGGTATATCCTCTAACACTTTTTCTGGAGAAAGGTAAGGCAAGAGCATAATGCTGCCACCATCATAATTTACTGTAGGTATAGCATTTTTTTTGATGCACAGTGTTGTTTGTGTGTCAAACACCCGAAAGTTCATGTGTTTTGATCAACCAGACCCTTTTCTCACATCTGGATGTTTTCTTTGGAAGATAATGTTCCGTCATGCAACCCTACTTCTAAAAACAATTTCAGGTCACAAACCAAACTCCTAGACTGTAGGAGCTTTACAGCCCATCCACATAAACTACTTGGAGGTAAACTCTGATAAGACGGAAACGCTAAATATTTCCCCCTGAGAACACAATAATGGAAATTAAGCAATTTCTGGGGGTATTGGCAAACCAAGCCTCAGAGACCTTGCCATCATTTTGATTCTGTATGTCACTAAATTGTGATTTTCGCAGATCAACCAGAAACTGCTTTTTTTTCCAGTTTTTAAATATTTCTAAACTTTGAACTTTGGTGTTAAAAGCTGAATTAGAGGTGATTAGTCATGCTTTTATTTAATCTCGTCTTGAATATTGTAACAGCCTTTTTTTATGTGTTTGAATAAGAAAGATCTTGGCCATCTGCAGTTAGGACAGGATGCTGCTGCAAGACTTTTAACCAATATAAGAAAAAGAGTTTGAGATCCTCCAGCCAAAGGCTGTAAATGGTTCCGCAAACTAATTTCTGGACCAGAGGGGATCGGTGTTGTAGAGCTGTGGCCCCAAGACTGTGTAATGGATTGCCATCATCTTTACTCTGTCTTGACTCATTCTCTTAGGAAGCAGTTGAACACCCATGTTGCTCCAAAGTGACAACACTGGCACGGCTTCCTTCAAAACGGGCTCTTTAATAAATGCCGTGAAAACTACAAAAATAAAGACAAGCTTTAGAAATGGATACATTTACAGACAGTCAGGTGACACATACTGTAACAAAGTTACCTCGTGACCGCCTGCCACTTCGGAGGTCTTTAATAGACTAATTCTTCTTTGTCCACTCTAAATTAAATATCAAGTAATTAAAACACCATAACCAATAAATTTACAAAATATTACAAACATAAATACAATACCTTTACAGCTACAGCAAATACGAGACTGCTACTCTTTCCCAGATTTCTGCTCCTTCTCTCATGCAAATCTCGCTACCTTTCTTATATACGCAAATCTCGCGATAACTTTTCAACAAATAGTTTCAAAAGAAATAAAATACAATCATTTTACATAAACCTCAAAATTTCAACTAAACAACTTAAAATACATAATCTGAAATAAACATACATTTTTCCAAGAAATAAATCATTTCACTGTCACTTACACTCCCACCAAAATCACTAATTTGTTTCAATGTGATTTTTCAATGAATGTCAGAATTAAAGTCTGTTTTACTCTGTATTAGTCTCAAGTAACGTCACTACCCTATGAATAGGTCTTTCTAAATATATCAACCTTGTCAGTGGTTTTCCTTTTTAAAATGTCGTTTCACTTGTCTTTAGTTTCACCTTTCGAACCTTGCCGTCTGGGCTCTCTAGAGTCTCTACTACTAGAGCTAGCTTCCATTTACATCTTGGAGCATTATCATCTTGTAGGATCACAATGTCATTAATGTGGAGGTTCCGTGAAACTTTCTGCCATTTCTGTCGCTGTTGGAGATTTAGCAGATATTCTCGTTTCCATCTTTGCCAAAACTCGTTTGCTAGAAATTGTACTCTTCTCCATCTTTTGTTCAAGTACAAATCCTCTCTGCAAAACTGTCCTGGAGGGGGAAGAATAACTGAAGACTTCATCGTTAATAGGTGATTGGGAGTTAAAGGCTCTGGACCCAAGGGATCATTAAGATACTCCACACTTAAGGGTCTGCTGTTAATGATGGCCATTGTCTCGTAAAAGAGCGTTCTTAGACTAGTTGTATCAAGTCTGTTTGAGAATTTATCTAACATTGCTGTTAGTATGCTTCGTACTGTTCGAATTTGCCGTTCCCAGACGCCTCCCATGTGGCTAGCTGATGGAACGTTCATCACAAACTCACAACCAATAGCTCTTTGTGGTTCTTGGTCCATATCCTTCATTAGCTCCAAAAACTCCCTTCTGGCTCCCATAAAATTTGTCCCTTGGTCACATCTTAGTTGTCGAACAGGACCTCGTATGGCAATCAGAACCCGAAGAGCGTTCATGAAAGCATCAGTTGATAAGTCATCAAGTGTTTCAATATGCACAGCTCGTGAACATAAGCAGGTGAACAATAATCCATATCTTTTGACTTCCTTTCTTCCTTCCTTTACCATGAATGGGCCAAAACAGTCAACACCGCAATATGTAAAAGGAGGTGCTGTTTTTGTTCTTACTTCTGGTAACTCTGCCATCTGTTGGACATTTGTGGTCTTTCTATATCGCCTACATTTAACACAGTGGTAAATGTGCGAAGAAACCATACTTCCACATCCTAAAATCCATATGCCATTTGCACGTAATTCATTTATGGTCATGCCTCTTCCTTGATGATGTACACGTTCATGGTAGTGTTTAACGAGGAGAGCTGATACATGGGACTCCTTGGTAAGAATTGCGGGATGTTTGACATGATGATGCAAGGCTGATTGGGACAATCTTCCTCCCACCCTGAGAACATCGGACTTGTCCAAGAAAGCATTTAGTTGCTTTAGTCTGTCATGCTTGTGCAGAGAATTTTCCTTCTGAGATCTGATTTTCTGTATTTCCTCAGTAAAAGCTTCCTTTTGCACTAGCTTGATAATGAAAACTTCTGTGTCTCTTCTCTCTTCAAGATCTGTTGTTTTGTTTGTTCTTTCTTGAACACCTTTAAACTCTTTTATGCATCGTTTGAGTCTGGCAATAGCCTTTACAGCTCTCGACCAATCAGAGAACTTCTTTAGACGCTCTAGAACAGGGCTCACTTGTTTTGACTGCACGGTGTGTGCATGACCTGTACGGAGTTCAGGATCTGTCCCTTCAACTTCTCCCACCATTTCCTTTTTTATTGGAAGATCTTTTTTCCAAAGGAAATCTGGACCCTTCAACCAGTTTGATTCTTTCAGTTGTGCAGCATTTAAAACCCTTGAGTCGTGATCAGCCGGATTTTCCGCTGAGCTGACATGCTGCCATTTTTCATCCCTTCTTAGTCGACGTTCCAATGAAGACAATCTGTGTTCAGCACTTTGCTTGTTGTTTGGGAGATTCGGATTGTCTGTTTTGAATGGTAACGGGAGTTCGTAATGACCATCGTTCTTCTGTTTTATACCTTTGGTCACCTTTGACATGAACAAAATGTCTTCCTGTGAAACTGGATTGTCATCTGTTGCATGTTCAGAAAAATCGGATTCCAAAGCCTTAATCACATCAGTTGGACTGGCTTCCTTTACTTGAGTTCTGCATACAAAATGTACTTGTTTCTTGAGTTCAACTGCTGGTTGTGAAACAGGGAATACTTCACGAACAATTATTCTGTGACTTGTACCGATGACATTGTTGTGATTTTGAGATTGAGATGAGCAACCAACTATGCTCCAGCCAAGATCAGTTAACTGTGCGTAAGGTTGGTTCTCTTTGCCTGCAAGAACTTTGCGTGGTAGGAGGGCTTGTTGACAATTATAGCCAATAAGTAGACCAACTTCGCATTCGAGCAGTGGAGGTAGCTTATCTGCCAGCTTTTCCAGATGAGGCCACTTTAAGGCGGTTTCAGACGTTGGGATATGTGATCTGTTGACAGGGATAAACTCTCTTGTATATACTGGTGGCAGTGTAATTCTTTTTTCATCTTTATATCCTCTAACTTGAAGGTTTACCAGCTTGTCACATGGTATAACTGTTGACTTGGTGGACATAGTTGACAAGCACAGATTGACTTTACTTTTATTTGTGTCAAGACCTTGGGCTACTTCATCCAAGATGAAGGATGTATCACTTTGTGAATCAAGTAGTGCATAAACTAAAACCTCTCTGTCTGGGTCGTTCTTTGATGAAACCCATACAGGTAGAATAGAGGATGTCAACGTGCTTGAAGTTGCTTGAGTTACCCTGTTAGAGATCGCCACTGATGGTTTGTCTCCTTCTTCAGCGTCAGCTTCGTCGTTGTCTGGAGACTTTTCACTCACTGCAGGTATTACCCTGTTACGTTCAATGAACGCGTCATTGTGCAGACATGTTGGATGTCTCCTTTGACATTTTTCGCATGTGCTCTTTTTGTCACACTTCTTGGAATGATGTCCTCTCTCTAAACATCCAAAACACAGCCTTTCTGCTTGTGCAAACTTGATACGGTCTTGGAGTGGGGTTTCTGTGAATTTGAAACATTTATCAAGGATGTGACCATTTCTTTTGCAGAAAGGACAGGTCACAGTATTTGTGTTGTTTGAGTTTGTTGTTAGCGTTTTTGCTTGGAGGACTTGGTTGCGTAATTGTTTGGGTTTACTTATTTCCAAACTTCTAAGAGCTTGCACTGATGCTATAGGATCGCATGCTAAGTCTGCTTCAGTGGATACAAAATCAGCAAACACATGAAAAGATGGATATTCTCCATCACTAGCCCTTCTTATTTTCATGGCTGTCCGGTTCCATCTTGTGGTCAACCAATCTGGAAGTTTTAGCAAGAGTTTCTGGATTTCCATACAATCATTGAGAATCTCCAGTGACCTTATGTGTAACATTGCAGCTTCACAATTCTTCAGGAAGTCAGCAAAATCTCTCAACTCACTTCCATCCTTGGAGTTTATTTTAGGCCAACTGTGAAGCTTGTCTCTGAAGCATTTTCCTATGGTGAATAGATCTCCAAAACGTTTTTCCAGCACTTTCCAAGCTGAGTCATATGCTTCATCTGTCCCCACTAGAAGAAAACCTTCAACTGCTTTCTTCGCGGGTCCACCAAGATACTTTCTGAGATAATAGAGTCTCTCATTCTTTGGAATGTTTTTCCTTTCTATCAGGGTTTCAAAGGACAACTGCCAATCTTTGAACTTTAAGGGGTCACCAGTGAACAATGCAGGTTCTGGAGTTGGAAGACGATTAGCGCTTATTGCTTCTGCTAGTATGCCAACTAGCTCATAATTTGACTGTTGTTGAGCTGCAGCAGAGGAAACCTGTGTGGCTTGAGGGATGAATGGTGGACTTGATGCATTAAGTGTTTGGCTTATGGTGGCCTTAGGTTGTTCAGCAGGACTTTGTTGGGCTTGGTTTATTACTGTAGGATTATGTGGCATAGATTCAACAATTTTAGCATTATGGAAATGGGTAATATTTAGAGCTGGAGAAGAACTGTGCGCTGTGACAGGGATTGCTTGGATTTCACTTTCTGCTTTAATGCTCTGTGATGAACTCTGACTTTCAGAAATACTTTCAGCTTCATCATAAACCTTTACTCGTGCCTTTGCGGCATTCAATTTTTTAACTTCTTCCAAGCGTTTAATCTTTCTTCGCTGCTCTTCCATTGCTTGCTGCCTTTCCAAATTCTCGCGTTCTAATTTTTGTAACTCAATCGTTTCCTTTTCTTGCTCTTCCATAACTGCTAATATTTCTTGAGATGCAGCTGCCTCCGCCTCTGCTTCCAATCTCTTGGTTGTTTGTGAACTACCTGAACTACCTTTAGAGCTTCTGGATTTTGACCTTGATGTCATACTTTCAGATCCTAAGCATGACCCAAAATCTGGCCATGGCTCTTCGTCGTCTTCTGCAGAGTCTCCTTGCAGTTGTTTCTCAGCTCTTCTGACAATAAATGCAGAAAGTGATGTACATGCATCTACTTTGCGCCTTGCGTCTGCACCAGGAGTGTGTATTTGCCGTATTTCTTCATAAATAGTTTGCATATATATGCAGGTGACGTTTACATTGTTAATCAGCTCCTTTAATTCACTGTCTGAAGCTTCCTTTCTTAATATGACTTTGCTCAGTCTTGCTTCATATCTCCATTTTTCAAAACCGACTGCATATCTGTGTTGAAGCATTTTAAGTTTCTCCTCTTGAAGCTCTTTACCCTTTTCGGTTAACGTTCTAACTCTTTCACTTCTTCGAACAGTCTGTGGTTCTGAGATTTGCTCAGTATCATTTTCCTCCACTTCAGTACTTGATAGAGCATAGAGTTCTTTATGATCTTTGTCAGTCATTTTATAAGTCTGGTTAAACGTCACTAAATGCTCTTTTTAAATTGCAAAATACTCCTTTAAATTTCTAACTTATGTGACTTGAATATTACTTTATACTGTAGCTGTAATGAGATTCATTCTTAATACAGATGTATTTCAACTTAAAGAAATTTGTTAACTTCCCACTTAGTTTGACCTCAAGATACATACACAACACTCTTTCCTTAACAACAACACATCACTTTGAAGTTCAGTAGAGAATAAGTAACCTTTTGACAAATGTGTTGTAGAAACTTATGTGGCTTTAAACTTCACCTAATCCACTCTTATTCTACTTTTAACACTGTCCTTAATTCATTTCCACCGAACTTCTGATGTACGTTGCTGCTGCGCTTGGTTTCTTGAAAACGGTGAGCTTGACAAATGGCGCCCTCTTGTGTTACACCACGGCACCGTCACTCACTGCAGCGGCAGTCCTCTTTAACGGTCCTAACCGGCGTTGGTGCGCCTGCCGTTTTCTTAACGGTTTGTAACCGGCGCTGGCTGGAGAGTTGCACTGTCACTCACTGCGGTTGCTGTCGTCTTAACGGTTTGTAACCGGCGCTGGCTGGAGGAGTTTTCACTGTTGCTCCAAAGTGACAACACTGGCACGGCTTCCTTCAAAACGGGCTCTTTAATAAATGCCGTGAAAACTACAAAAATAAAGACAAGCTTTAGAAATGGATACATTTACAGACAGTCAGGTGACACATACTGTAACAAAGTTACCTCGTGACCGCCTGCCACTTCGGAGGTCTTTAATAGACTAATTCTTCTTTGTCCACTCTAAATTAAATATCAAGTAATTAAAACACCATAACCAATAAATTTACAAAATATTACAAACATAAATACAATACCTTTACAGCTACAGCAAATACGAGACTGCTACTCTTTCCCAGATTTCTGCTCCTTCTCTCATGCAAATCTCGCTACCTTTCTTATATACGCAAATCTCGCGATAACTTTTCAACAAATAGTTTCAAAAGAAATAAAATACAATAATTTTACATAAACCTCAAAATTTCAACTAAACAACTTAAAATACATAATCTGAAATAAACATACATTTTTCCAAGAAATAAATCATTTCACTGTCACTTACAACCCACTTGTTCCAATTGGCTTTTAAATAGTTTTTAACTATATTGATGCTATGATGTTTCATTTTTGCTGGTTTATCTTTTTATTTGAGGTTATTTTATGGTTGTTTTTATTGTGGTTTTAATCCTGTGAAAGGTACTTAATTACTTACTCACCAATACCACGTGATCCCAAGCTACACCCATCCACCACAGCTGGGGAAGGAACCACAACCACATCCTGTGTGGTACCAGTGCCAAAGATCCCACATCCAAAGAACCTCAGCAACAACAGGCCAGTAGCACTGACCTCTACTCTGATGAAGGCCCTTGAGAGGTTCACTGCAAAAAGGGAACTAAAACTAAGTACAATATTCTTGAAATTAGTGTTTTTGTCCTTGATTTGAGCAGGTAGACAATGGAAAGAGTATTTGGAACCCTAAAATCAAATAATTATATATACTGCACTTCAAATAAGATGATTGAGATGAGCTGTTCCTATTTTAAGTGCAAAAATATTATTTCATTGTCAGATCATTTCAACTTGCCTGCTCAAATCACGGAAAAATACACCAATTTTAAGAACATTGTATTTACTTTTAGTTCCTTTTTTGCAGTGTTGATCCTCAACCATCTTTGCCCTGCTGGGGTCTTAACTGGATCCGCTGCAGTTCCCCTATCAGCTTGGCATCAGGTTGCCATCATCTACCTCCTGCATCAAGCTGTGACTCACCTGGAGAACCCTGAAAGCACTGGGAGGATCATGTTCTTGGATTTCCAGCTGTCAGCCGAGCCGCCTCCTGGTCTGCAGCCGTCGGCCGGGCGGCTTGCTGAGTTCTCCAGCGCTCCCCAGTCGTCTCCTGAGTTCTCCAGCGGTCCTGGGCCGCCTCCTGGTCTGCAGCCGTCAGCCGGGCGGCCTCCTGGTCTGCAGCCGTCGGCCGGGCGGCTTGCTGAGTTCTCCAGCGCTCCCCAGTCGTCTCCTGAGTTCTCCAGCGCTCCCGGGCCACATCCTGGTCTGCAGCCGTCGGCCGGGCCGCCTCCTTAGTTCTCCAGCGCTCCCCAGTCATCTCCTCTGCTCTCCAGCACTTTCCGGTGTGCCTCAGAGGAGGCCCCATGGTTCCGCCGGCCTGACTCTGCCATGTCGGGGTCGCCATCCGCGATGCCCCCCACAAGCTTTGCTTGGACTATTTTCACTCTGTGTTGTTCTGCGTTCCTCTGTGTAGTATGTCCCGTGTTGCCGCTGCCCTGAGTTCTGTTCCCGAGCCTGATATTCTTGTAAGTTTCTTTTGATTAAAGTCTCCATTGCACCATGCGCTGTCCTTCGCCTCATTGCTGCCTAGGTCCTCGCCACCCAACCATGACAACCCTGATGTTTCGTTTCACCACTTGAAGCTAGGGGTCTGTGTTTGTCTCTATCTTCTGTGATAAAGCAGGAGCATGTCGCAAGAGCAACGTTTTGATGTCTCATTGGTGGTGCATGACTGTAGTCTTCTGGAAAGAGTATCAGCTATAACCAGTGTCCTAGGTGGTGCATACACAACTTAAGCAATAAAAATACATATAATATCATAGCCGGTCATTGGCATTTCCCTGGAATATTATCTAAATCTTTACTGGTAATTAAAGATAAAATTGGTTTTTGGTCTGTGATTAGTTTAAATCTGTCAAGTTTTGGGTGTAACTTGTTTCTGCATCTTGGAGCCACTTAGAAAAATATGCCACAGGTTTCCTGTCATCATGTTCTTGTAGCTATATGCCACCCAAGCCATAACTGCTGCCATCAGCAGTCACCACAGCCAGCATGATGACCCAATAGATGGACAGTACAGGCATGAACATCGGGACACTTTAACTTTTTAACAGCAGTCAGTTGAGATAGTCCCCAAATCAATACCACCTTCCTCTTTAGCAGCTTGTATAGGGGTTGGCCCACTGTAAACAGATCTGGGATCAATCTTGTTGTATAGCTCCAAGAAAGCTCTGACATATTTTGTGGCTATGCAATTTATTCCATTTCAGGGCACATGCTAGTCTTATCAAAGTGTCCCAGGAACCAAATATTCTTGTTTTATTCATTTAGCATTGTTCATCTTCTGGCCCGCAGCTTGGATCACTCTGAGTACTTTCTATGGTTGCTAATAATAGATTGCCTGTTTGTTTTTTTCTCATGAGGAAGGATGTTATCCATATTGACCTCAGTTCCAACAAGCCTTTTAAGTGTTTCAGTCTTCTTTCTTTGGGAAATTTCTGCTGCCCAGATGGGAGTCTTCACATCTTCCAAAGGCCGTGGAGAACATGGTTAATCTGCAGCTTCCCTCATGAAGAGGAATCTGGTTGAATCCACTGGCCGCATTAAGTGATGTAAACACTTTGGATCCTGAGAGTCTTGGCATTTTTGGGAGCATATGCAGCAATTCTCGCTGTTTACTGTTCAATTCAGTCATCTCAAATCAACACAGCAGCTAACTTTCTTTGGGTTTGGCTTTATAACTGTTAACATTTCAACGTACCACTTTGTTGGCTGGTACATTTTCTGTTATTCCATCATTCTTGGGCCTATGCAGCTCCTTTTTCATGAGAGACATGAGAGGTTGAGGTACTCATCTGGCTTTGTGAACTGCGCATGAGTGTACATCTTGTTTGAGGATGATTTAGTTAAGTTTTTAATAATCCACTGGTGTTTTCCACTCCTTTCTTTACACACATGTTTATAGCCTCATGTCTACTGAGTAAACTGCTACTATTCCCTTTGAATAAATATATTTTGTCCTTTGTAGACTGTAGTGGGCCTAAACCTCCCCATACCTTTAACTTTTCCTACTTGGCCTACAAAACATGTCTCTAGAGGGCCGAGCTTGTAGATTTTAGGGAGTCTCTTGAAGGTTGCTTCACTTAATTAAAAAAAGCTTTGTCTCACAAGCATCCTGTTGTCCCACAATTGGTTAGTTGAGATCTGGTCACCCTACCTCCTCCTTCTCATGGGAGTTAGGGTCTGTGAATAGGAATTCTTTTGCTGCAAGTGTGCTTCTGGCAGAGATGTTTGTGACCTTTTCACTCTGAACTTGTTAGATAACCTGAGGGTGCGTAGCAGTCAACTGGAACCTCTCTGATAGTTTTCCTTTAATGCCCATGACCATTATATCACAATTGTGCTCCTTTCTTTTAATTGTTAACTCAGTTCTCAGCTCAGTCAAACAGAGCCCATATGCTTCAGCTTTCTCATCGGGAACTTCTTCTTCTCATAAAGGCATACCCGCTCGTGAATCGGGTATGAAATACAGGGGTTGGACAATGAAACTGAAACACCTCTCATTTTAGTGTTGGAGGTTTCATGGCTAAATTGGACCAGCCTGGTGGCCAATCTTCATTAATTGCACATTGAACCAATAAGAGCAGAGTGTGAAGGTCCAATTAGCAGGGTAAGAGCACAGTTTTGCTCAAAACATTGCAATGCACACAACATTATGGGTGACATAGTTCAAAACAGGACAAATTGTTGGTGCACATCTTGCTGGCGCATTTGTGACCAAGACAGCAAATCTTTGTGATGTATCAAGAGCCACGGTACCAGGGTAATGTCAGCATACCACCAAGAAGGATTAACCACATCCAACAGGATTAACTGTGGACGCAAGAGGAAGCTGTCTGAAAGGGATGTCCGGGTGCTAACCCGGATTGTATCCAAAAAACATAAAACCACGTCTCCCCAAATCACGGCAGAATTAAATGTGCACCTTAACTCTCCTGTTTCCACCAAAACTGTCCGTCGGGAGCTCCACAGGGTCATTATCCACGGCCGGGCTGCTATAGCCAAACCTTTGGTCACTGGTGCCAATGCCAAACGTCGGTTTCAATGGTGCAAGGAGCGCAAATCTTGGACTGTGGACAATTTGAAACATGTATTGTTCTCTGATGAGTCCACCTTTACTGTTTTCCCCACATCCGGGAGAGTTACGGTGTGGAGAAGCCCCAAAGAAGCGTACCACCCATACTATTGCATGCCCAGAGTGAAGCATGGGGGTGGATCAGTGATGGTTTGGGCTGCCATATCATGGCATTCCCTTGGCCCCATACTTGTGCTAGATGGGCGCGTCACTGCCAAGGACTACCGAACCATTCTGGAGGACCATGTGCATCCAATGGTTCAAACATTGTATCCTGAAGGAGGTGCCGTGTATCAGGATGACAATGCACCAATACACACAGCAAGACTGGTCAAAGATTGGTTTGATGAACATGAAAGTGAAGTCACTAGATCTAAATATTATTGAGCCACTTTGGGGTGTTTTGGAGGAGCGAGTCAGGAAACATTTTCCTCCACCAGGATCACGTCGTGACCTGGTCACTATCCTGCAAGAAGAATGGCTTAAAATCCCTCTGACCACTGTGCAGGACTTGTATATGTCATTCCCAAGACGAATTGACGCTGTATTGGACGCCAAAGGAGGCCCTACACCATACTAATAAGTTATTGTGGTCTAAAACCAGGTGTTTCAGTTTCATTGTCCAACCCCTGTAGTTGTCATACTTCTTGAACTTCTGTTTTCTTATTGAGCTTCCTCTTCAAACTCAAATGGGCTGAAAATCTTTTCTGCTTTGCTACTCATTATGTAAATTAGCAAACAGTCCCAAACTCCTCTGTCCTCATTTAGTTTCGTCACCATTCTGAAGCTCTGCTTTTCACTCTGGCCAATTACTCAGGCTGGTGAACTCCTGTGACAGATTAAATTTGGATATGGTCATCTGTTCTCCTCGTCAGGGCCACTTTTGACACCATGAAATGTTTTCCGACATCTAACAAAACAAGGACTAACCCGGAGCTCTTGCAGAACATTTACTGAACATGCCACTAGAGCAGCAACTACTTTTTCCTCAGGAGTCTTAGTGCCTACCTCCCATGTTGCATTTGCTGACAGGCACAACAAAGGAAATTCCATATTTTACGTATTTTGCCACTACTATTTGGAAGGCTGAATACTAGTACCAGCTAAAACAATCTGATCTACTTTCTGATGAATTTGTCTGATAATTATTCAACCACTCGGGGGGCCGCTCACATAGGCTACCGTGTTTAGAATATTAAACTTTTGATTGCAAATATGTTCTTATCTTTTTGGCTTCCAGAGGAAGGGGTGTTCAAGGAGATGGTGGTGGAGATTGAGAGATCTCAACTGCCGAAGCCCTTCCTGGGTGGCTACAGGCACCGGTTGACAGGGGTGGAGTACCACCATGCCGCTAACCAGACCCTGCTCAAAAAGAGACCTGACAAAGGTGTTCTGGTTTACAGTCGGAGCACACAGGTAACACCCAGCTCTCCGTGTTACAACATATTTAAATAGTTATTATAATTATAAAATTGTCAAACTACAAAAAGACCAGAAGAATATTATGGATATCCAGAGCTGCTATTTAAATGTAGCTCTAAAAATACAATATCTAATTTTTTTTTTCAAGTAGACAATTCTCTGGAGTCCTCACTTTGTATAAATCTGTTTTTCAGGCTAATTTACTTGAATTGCTGTATCATATGGTGTAACATGTTTCTAACTTATTGTAAAGTCCTGACTTATACATGAAACCCTGTTTTTAAAATTTAGACAAGAAAATGTTAAAGAAAAACCTTGTTAGAACATTTATATTTTTATTTTTGTGACACTAGTGGCCTTTATTTGAAAGTTGACAGACAGGAAACAGAGTTGAGAGAGAGGAGTAAGCCCTGGAAAGGTCCATAGGGCTGGGAATTGAACCCGGAACAACCACTACATGGATCCCGGCACTATCCCTACACCACCATCACATCCTGACAAAACACATTTTTGACAAAATTATACCTTTCATCTGCGAAAAATCCTTTAGTTTCAGTTCCTTTGGAAAGTTATTCAATAGTGTTTGTTTATGTTCTGTATAATTTTGTTTGTTTAACTTAATAATTATTCAAATACATCAAAGTGAATAGGTGTTTTTTAATTTATTAGTGACTCTGATATAACTATCCAATTTCAGTTGAAGAGTCAATATTGGTATTTCTAAAAATAAATAAATTTGATAGCAAAACATATCTAATTTACATTATCTCTTATAGTAAATTGGAACGTGAATTAGGAAAAAGAATTTACCATTGAGACAGATCTGAGACTGATGAGATTTTAATACATTGATACAGTTAAATCACCCTAACAATTGCTTCATAGTCCACCCGTTACCTTAACATGCATTTTTTACACTTTTCATTGAAGAAATGGTTCACCCTCTCTCTATTGCTCACATTTTCACTTGTTCCATTGTTTTTGGGTAATGTTTTGGTATTTCAGTGGCTGTCATACAGCCAATATTCTTTCTATGATCTATACAGGAGAGGAGATCTATCCACTTTGAAGCTTTCAGAAATTCCTCTCCAACAAAATATTATAACAATAGAACATATGACATTATATGAGGATGGAATGAAATCAAAACTCTAGTTTAATGCTTCCATTGATATGTTACGCATGGAACATCTTCTTAAAGCGGTAATAATGTTAATGCCAGTGGCAAGCTGACAATACTCATCATTTAATAAAACAAAGAATTTGCCAAAACCATTTTATTTATAAAGCACATTTTAAAAACAATTTATTTACACAAAATTTGTTACAGTGTTCAAACCGATCAAACCAACACACAAATGATAATAAAAACCAAGAACTAAATTCAATGAAAGCAGAATAAAACATACAAAGACTGCAGTAAAATAAAAGAAACAAAAACAAACCAACTCAAAGCCATTGAAAATAAGTGTTTTTTTTTTTAGAGAGACTTGAAAACAGCAAGAAAAGAAGCTTACTGATATTTGATAGCAACTTGTTCCATAACTCTGGAGCCATGACTGAAAAGGCCCAATATCCTCTTAACTTCAGTCTAGTTTTTGGTTCAACCAACAGAAGCTGATTTAAGGGTCCATGGAGGCTGAAGCAAGTCAGAGAGGTACGGAGAAACAAGACCATTAAAGCTTTTAAAGGCAAGAGAAGGATTTTAGAAACCTGTTTTTGGTAAACTGGCACCAAAGTTGAACAGTACTATGTCCAAAACCTTAGGGTGCTGCTATTAAATGCTTCTGATAGTTGCATCCCCCGCTCTGACCATCTCAGTCATTGTGTACTTGGGCAAGACACTTCACCTGCATTGCATGCTGGCGGTGGTCAGAGGGTCCGGTGGCGCTGACGTCTGGCAGTCTCGCTTCTGTCAGTCTGCCCCAGGGCAGCTGTGGCTACAAACATAGCTCACCATCGTCAGGGTGTGAATATGTGTGTGAATGGGAGAATGACTAACTAGTGTAAAGCACTTTGGAGTAATCAGACTTAATAAAGCACTGTACAAGCTATTTGCCGTTAGTGTTTGATATATTTCTGATTTCCCTAAAATTGTTAGGGGTTTTTTTTGTGCTTACTCAGGTGGATCAATAAACATCTCTCCAGAACTTTCAAGATGTCTGATCTTAGGGCAGTAGTTATATAGTTGTCAAGGACAGATGGATGAGATTTCTGAGATACTGGAACAAGGCAAGGTGGCTTTCCAAAGTACCGGAACCTGTATTGGGTCGAATAAATATTAATGAGTTGCTGCATAATCCCACATAGCTCATGGTCTACCTCCACAAATATGTTATGCAGGGGGGCTGTATCTATCTTTAACATTGGCATAAAACAAATTCAACATTCTATTTTCTCTGGTGGTTCAGTTAACAAACTCTTAAAACATTACTAGGGTCACAGACAGAGGGTGTGGCTAAAATCTTCTGATATATCCACAAAGGCATAATTGTGTTGAGTCTGTAACTTAGCAACAAGGACATCACAATGAAAATCAGCACCATGTGATAACAAAATACATACTAACACTAAGATAACACAGATAAACTCTAATTTAAACTTAGGGAACGTTTATTAGAACGGTTTGGAGTTAGAGGTTCTCTCTCTCTCTCTCTCTCTCTCTCTCTCTCTCTCTCTCTCTCTCTCTCTCTCTCTCTCTCTCTCTCTCTCTCTCTCTCTCTCTCTCTCTCTCTCTCTCTCCCCCTCCACACACACTCTTAATGCCAGATGTCTCCTCTTTAACTCACTGGGGATTTGGGTCATATTTTAAATAATATTCTAGATTTTAAATGCCCCTGGTAAAGTTCGTCCGTCCGTCCGTCCGTTCTCTTCCGCTTATCCGGGGTCGGGTCGCGGGGGTAGCAGCTTCAGTAGGGAGGCCCAGACGTCCCTCTCCCCAGCCACTTGGGCCAGCTCCTCAGGAGGAATCCCAAGGCGTTCCCAGGCCATCCGGGAGACATAGTCCCTCCAGCGTGTCCTGGGTCTTCCCCTGGGCCTCCTCCCGGTGGGACATGCCCGGAACACCTCTCCAGGGAGGCGTCCAGGAGGCATCCTGACCAGATGCCCGAGCCACCTCAACTGGCTCCTCTCGACGTGGAGGAGCAGCGGCTCTACTCTGAGTCCTCCCCGGATGACTGAGCTCCTCACCCTATCTCTAAGGGAGAGCCCAGACACACTACGGAGAAAACTCATTTCAGCCGCTTGTATCCGGGATCTCGTTCTTTCGGTCACGACCCATAGCTCGTGACCATAGATGAGGGTAGGAACGTAGATCGACCGGTAAATCGAGAGCTTCGCCTTTTGGCTCAGCTCTCTCTTCACCACAACGGATCGGTACAGCGCCCGCTTCACAGCAGACGCTGCACCAATCCGCCTGTCGATCTCCCGCTCCATCCTCCCCTCATTCGTGAACAAGACCCCAAGATACTTGAACTCCTCCACTAGGGGCAGCACATCCTCCCCAACCCGGAGAAGGCACTCTACCCTTTTCCGGTTCAAGACCATGGTCTCGGATTTGGAGGCACTGATTTTCATCCCGGCCGCTTCGCACTCGGCTGCGAACCGCTCCAGTGAGAGCTGTAGATCACGCCCTGATGAAGCCAATAGGACCACGTCATCCGCGAATAGCAGAGACGCAATCCTAAGGCCACCAAAGCGGATCCCCTCAACACCTTGGCTGCGCCTAGAAATTCTGTCCATAAAAGTTATGAACAGAATCGGTGACAAAGGGCAGCCTTGGCGGAGTCCAACTCTCACCGGAAACGAGTCCGACTTACTGCCGGCAATGCGGACCAGACTCTGACACCGGTCGTACAGAGACCTGACAGCCCTTATTAAAGGGTCCGGTACTCCATACTCCCGGAGTACCCCCCACAGGATCCCCCGGGGGACACGGTCAAATGCCTTCTCCAGATCCACAAAACACATGTAGACTGGTTGAGCAAACTCCCATGCCCCCTCAAGAATCCTGCTGAGGGTATAGAGCTGGTCCAGTGTTCCACGGCCAGGACGAAAACCACACTGCTCTTCCTGAATCCGAGATTCGACTATCCGACGGACCCTCCTTTCCAGAACCCCTGAATAGACCTTACCAGGGAGGCTTAAGAGTGTGATTCCTCTGTAGTTGGAACACACCCTCCGGTCCCCCTTTTTAAATAGGGGGACCACCACCCCAGTCTGCCAATCCAGGGGAACTGCCCCCGATGTCCACGCAATGTTGCAGAGCCGCGTTAACCAACACAGCCCCACAACATCCAGAGCTTTAAGGTACTCAGGGCGAATCTCATCCACCCCCGGAGCCTTGCCGCCGAGGAGCTTTTTAACAACCTCGGCAACCTCAGCACCAGAGATGGGAGAACCCGACCCAGAGTCCTCAGGCTCTGCTTCCTCAATGGAAGACGTGTTGGTGGGATTAAGGAGGTCTTCGAAGTATTCCGCCCACCGACTCACGACGTCCCGTGTCGAGGTCAGCAGCACACCACCCCCACTATAAACAGTGTTGGTACTGCACTGCTTCCCCCTCCTGAGACGCCGGATGGTGGACCAGAATCGCTTCGAAGCCGTACGGAAGTCTTTCTCCATGGCCTCTCCAAACTCTTCCCACGCCCGAGTTTTTGCCTCGGCGACCAGCCGAGCCGCCTGCCGCTTCGACTGCCGGTACACATCAGCTGCTTCCGGAGTCCCACAGGCCAAAAAAGCCCGATAGGACTCCTTCTTCAGCTTGACGGCTTCCCTCACCGCTGGTGTCCACCAGCGGGTTCGAGGGTTGCCGCCACGACATGCACCGACAACCTTGCGGCCACAGCTCCGACTAGCCGCCTCAGCAATAGAGGCGTGGAACATGGTCCATTCAGACTCAATGTCCCCCGCCTCCCTCGGGACGTGTTTAAAGTTCTCCCGGAGGTGGGAGTTAAAGCTCCGCCTCACAGGGGACTCCGCCAGACGTTCCCAGCAAACCCTCACAGTGCGTTTGGGCCTGCCCGGTCGGACCGGCTTCCTCCCCCGCCATCGGAGCCAACTCACCACCAGGTAGTGGTCGGTGGAGAGCTCCGCCCCTCTCTTCACCCGAGTGTCCAAGACATGCGGCCGCAGGTCAGATGAAACGACAACAAAGTCGATCATTGAACTGCGACCTAGGGTGTCCTGGTGCCAAGAGCACATATGGACACCCTTATGCTTGAACATGGTGTTTGTGATGGACAATCCATGACGAGCACAGAAGTCCAACAACAAAACACCACTCGAGTTCAGATCAGGTGGGCCATTCCTCCCAACCACGCCCCTCCAGGTCCCACTGTCATTGCCCACGTGAGCGTTGAAGTCCCCCAGCAAAACGAGGGAGTCCCCAGGAGGGGCACTCTCCAGTACCCCTTCCAAGGACTCCAAAAAGGGTGGGTAATCTGAACTGCTGTTTGGCGCATAAGCGCAAACAACAGTCAGAGCCCGTCCCCCCACACGAATGCGGAGGGAGGCCACCCTCTCGTTCACCGGGGAAAACCCCAACGTGCAGGCACCGAGATGGGGGGCAACAAGTATGCCAACCCCAGCTCGGCGCCTCTCACCATGGGCAACTCCAGAGTGGAAGAATGTCCAGCCCCTCTCAAGGAGACTGGTTCCGGAGCCAGAGCGGTGCGTCGAGGTGAGTCCGACTATCTCTAGTCGGAACCTCTCAACCTCGCGCACAAGCTCAGGCTCCTTCCCCACCAGAGAGGTGACATTCCACGTCCCAAGAGCCAGCTTCTGCAGCCGAGGATCGGAACGCCAAGGTCCCCGCCCTCCACTGCTACCCGTTACACATTGCACCCGACCCCTTTGGCCCCTCCAACAGGTGGTGAGCCCATCGGAAGGGGGACCCATGTCGCCTCTTCGGGCTGAGCCCGGCCGGGCTCCATGGGCAAAAGCCCGGCCACCAGACGCTCGCCAACGTGCCCCACCTCCAGGCCTGGCTCCAGAGTGGGGCCCCGGTGACCCGCGTCCGGGCGAGGGAACACGAGGTCCAATAATTGTATTCATCATAAGGGGCATTTTGGGCTGCACTTTGTCTGGTCCCTCACCTAGGACCTGTCTGCCTTGGGTGACCCTACTAGGGGCTTAAAGCCCCTGACAGCATAGCTCCTAGGATCATTGGGACACTCAAACCCCTCCACCACGGTAAGGTGGCAGCCCAAGTTACTCCATTTTTTATAAGCACATTGCCATTATTGTCATTATTTTTTACAATTTACCACCTATAGTATATAAACCATTTTGCATCTGTTTCTGTTTTTTAGAGAAACAACTAATGGAGATGAGCATACCTAAAAATCTTCACACCTAATATTATAGTTTTGACCAGACAGCTCTTATCAAGTCTGTTAAGACAGATAAGGAACCCTGAACATCCTAGAATCATATCTGTGAGACTATCTGTAACATCGGGAGAGTTCTAACATAATTTTATGATGAGATAAGAAGTGTTTCAGTGTTTACCTACTTTCTCCTCAAGCTGACAATTCTGGAACCAGATGGATGGAGATTCTTTTTTTTAACTATAAAAAGAAAGTTGGAGACAGAAAATTTGTCAACTTTGTTACTTATACTATAGTATATTAGATCACATGACTTACTTTAAATCCAAGTTTGCATGGCAAGACATAAAGCATTTTCTCCTTTTATTCCAAAACAAAATGTTAAAAAGTTAGCTAAACAATTTGTGGGGTGGGTTGTAACATATATTATAAAAGTGTTACAGACTTGATCTAACATAAAACTAAGAATAACTGCTTAGATATATAAACTTTAAAAAATCCTACAACATCGATGAAACAGAGGTTAAATTAAAGAGTTTTCTAAAAGAATAGCATATGATGAGGTCTGAAAGAAGGGAAAGTCAGTTAGATCAGTAGCAAAAGATCATGGGATCTGCCACGTAAAACAGTTATAAATGAAATGCAAGGTTTCTAGGAAAGTTTGCACACACATTTTAGGAAAACTTTAAAACTCTAACCTTCCTGGAAGCAATTATTTCAAGTTACAAGATAACTGTAACTGTATAACCTTATCAATCTTGGAAATTAACATTTTATGTCACAACATGTTTAGGTGATGATTAGATCATTTCAGGATGTTCCAGCCTTTCTCTGTAATGTTATTTAGATAGCTTAGTGAAAGTTATTCCTGGAAGAGATATCCGGTCTCCGCAGGATTTCTCTTTGAGGTTCTAATGGCTACACCTACTACGGTTTTAGCCTTTCAGGCTCTGTCAAGTGCACTTCTCATTAGAAGGCTAAAACTCTGTCACGAGCTGATAACAAATTATTATTAAATCAACAAAAAAGGGGATCTACCCATTTGATGTTATGTGCTTTATGGCATGTGTTATTCTGTGGGTCTCTTGCGCTGTCTAAAGGCTCCCACATACTCGGACGTACTGTGCGCATACTGTGAGCTGCGCGGACTTTGCGCTGACTCTACTCGGCCTTTTACCTTTCATAGTCGAATATACCTTTTGCTTACATTTCTTGTGACAAATTCCCACATTTGCTGCCAGCAGGACGAAGCAAGGGAGGGATGGTGAAACATTTGATTAGCCAGTTTAGCACCTAGAGCCATTTCTTTTCCAGCACCCACCGCACATCTTTCAGTGCGAACAGAAAGGGACTGTGATGCCGGTCTTCCTTGTAACCGCCTGCTTGGAGCAGGTCGGTGTATCAATCTTGGTGTCACATATAAAACAGTTTGATGTGAAGACTTCTTGCTGCCGAGCTGTTTATATCCTATGCATACATGGTCGTAAAAACTGAGCTCTGCACATACACGTCTTTACGGAGTCTGCCTTGAGTATGCAGGGACTCCGTGCGGACGTCCACGGACTCATGTCCATGGAAGTATGTGGGGGCATTACATGTAAGTACACATCTAAATAACAACGAGAGTTATTTCAGTAAGAATGCCACACAGCCTATGTCTAATTAGACTAGCTTTAACTTTTAGCAAAATGCTACCCAATTTAAACTAACCATAATAAGTACCCCTGTTGACAGGGAATTACTTTGTGATTTGTTCTTTCTGAACTCATATTGGTATTATTGTCTGTTCAATCTGTTCCTGCTTTTCCTCCCTTTCTGCTCTGTCTGTTACTCGCCCTGTCTGTCAGACATCTGTCTTCATTGCTTTCACCTGTTTCCTATGATTATCTTCTGATTAACTCCACCTTGTCCTCATGCTTTCTCTTTCCCTCTTCTCCCCAGCTGTCTGGTTTTATGTTCTTGTTACTGGCTCCTACTCTTTCTCTATGCTAGTTAGCAGAGGTGGGTAGTAACTAGTTAAATTTTTTCAGTTACATTCACTCCTGTAACTTTTTAAGCAAAATGTACTTTTAGGAGTAGCATTACTGCAATGTACTTTTTATTTTTACTTAAGTAATATTTTTACTCAAGTATTGCTACTCTTACTTACTCTTCCTACTGCCAGTAACTTCATAAATAAAGAACAGTATTGTTTCAACCAAAAATGCACCAGAGAGACAAAAACCTAGAGTTTATGTTAAAGTGAGACTTCTTGTTTGTACACAAGCTTTGTTATTTTATTGTTATTTTCTATCTGGTGAGCTAACCCTAAGCATTGAAACGCGCTTTGCGGAAACACCCCTTCCATTATTCGACACGCTTCCAAGCTTCGGCTCATCTCCTCACATCCCTATCTTTCTGATATACGGCAGAATTCATGGTGGGTTCTGTGATGATGGGCTGGCCAGCAAACCATCCCTAAACCATAGCACTTCTGACACCATGCTTCTCTGTTGGTATGAGGTTCTTTACCTGGCCTGCTGTATTTGGTTTATGCTAAATATGTCCTCTGTTCTGCAGTTCTGAGGATTAAATGTTATACTTATCTGTCCAAAGAACATTATTCCAGATGTTCTGGCCTTTGTCCATGTTCTCTTTCTGTTTCAGCATGTTTTTTTTTTCTTAGAGAAGAAAATGTTCCTCCTTTTTCACATCATGTGACAGTAAACCTTTGCTTGAGCCTGTTTCTGATTGTAGAGGTATTCTATTTCACATCAACAGCAGATTTCTTTTAGCATCTAGCAGTCTGGTCTCAGGTTGAATTTGCTTGGACAACCTGCAGATCTGGGTGTTTGCAGTTATTCTGAATGTTCTCCTCTTGTCGACTTTTTTCTGCATGGTGGAACGGCTGATTTCTTATTATTTTGAGAGCTCTTTAAAACTCTTACCAGACCCATAAACTGCTAAAATGTTTTCTGAAGGCCTACGACAGATATTTGGATCTCACCCTGGTCTGAACAAAACAAACCTCCACTTGATGTGATACCCCTGTGTCAGATTTTAACCATTTTGTTTGATCAAATCTGGGGATTTCCTTATTTAGTCCTCACCAGAAACTGGATAAATTTCATTACATTTTCCAGAAAATTTTCAAAGGTCTTTTGTTTAGTCTTTGTTTATTTTTATTACTTGAATTATTCAGTGTTGTAAAATTGCTAAAGTACATATCCACACACACTGTTTAGGGTGCTTGGATTTTTAATGACTGTATTTGCAAAATCGACATTGTTTATAGTAAGGAATCCAGTCCTCAGAGCTACCACCCTTTTTAGATGTATTTCTTCTCCTACACGCCCAAATCAAACAAATGACTTGTTACCAGGCTTCTGCAGAGCTGAAAGACAGAACGCTGATGAGGGATGTTGAAGCAGGGATGCAGGACGGTAGCTCTGAGAACTGGAGTCGGCACGGTAACATTTTTCTTAACTAAAATTCATTAGTGCTTTGTTTCCTCCCAAACAGACAGTTGAGCTGAAGTCTAAGCTTCAGCAGTGCTCTGTCAACATGTCCACTCAGATGACTGGCATTGGTTGCTACACGTCCTGTATGAATGACAAGTTGGTAACTCCTGGGAAATACATTACTGCTGAAGAGTATCACAGCAAGAGGCTAAAAGCTGTGAGTAAAAACCGATGTCCTTGTTTGATGCACTCTTTTTTAAACTTCATCAATAATGTGGTATATTACAATAGCTGACATTGTAGGTTTCTAACGATCCATTTAGAACCCAAAATTTCCACACAATACTGGAATACTGCATTACTTTGATACCCCTGAAAGAGATCCACTGCTCATCTGTCAGCATGTCAGCATGACAACTATTTGTTTGCAGGTCTGGCCATTTTAGAAGAGCGGCAAAAAGCCATAAATGGTCCTGTTTAAAGTTTGCCACAAGTTATATTGGTGACAGCAAACATGTACTTATGAACATGTACAAGCAAAAAGTTATTTCTGGTGAAAAACTGCCCATGACCTTGAATACACAATTCCACCATGAAACATGGTGGGGCTGCTGGTTAGAGTTCATGGGAAGATGGATCGAGCTGAAAACTGGAAAATCCAAGGAGAAACTCTGTTGGAGGCTGCAAAAGAATTGGGTGGAGGTTCCCCTACCAGCAGGTTGATGACCCTAAGCATACAGTCAGAGCTGCAATGGAACAGTTTAGATCAAAAGCATATTCATATTTTAGAGGGCTCTAGTCAAAATCCCTAGCTAAATCCAACCACAACAAGACTTGAAAACTAGTGTTCAAAGACGCTCTCCATCCAATCTTACTGCGACTGAGCTGTTTATTAAAAATGAGCAAAACCACATTTTTTATTATTTTGTTGTGAAAAGTTGGCAGAAATGTGTCTCAAAAGAACTCAGTTGGAACTGCAGAAAAAAAGGAGCTTCTACAAAATGTAGAAGGTATGGTCAAAGTGGCAGATTCAAAGATCCCTGACCTCAACCTGGTAGACCACCTCTGGGATGAATTAGAACTGTGAGCCAGGCCTTTCCTTCCACAACAGTGTCTAACCTCAGAAATGATCTCCTGGAAGAATAATCAGACACCTCCATAAACACACTTTAAAACCTTATGGATAAGCTTGCCAGAAGAGTTGAAGCTGTATCTGCAAAGGGGGGTGGGGGTGGGGGGACCACCATATTAAAAATGGGATGTCATTAAGTTTCATTAATGTCTAAAGTGTAAGTGAGCCAAATACTTTCTAAAATGTGTGTATGTTGGATATTCTTTGTTACCCAGGTCATCTGCCTGCAGTCATATGCTCGCCGATGGCTAGCCCAGGAGGCAGTGGAGCAGCTGAGAAAAGAGCGAACCCGGCGTCTGGCCTGGTTTGAGATGCAAGACAGAAAGTGTAAAGAGGAAAAAGAGGAGCAGCTGAGACACCGGCGCAAACGCTGGCTAAACCCACAGAGCAGAGAGGATTTCAATTTATTGTACCACGCCCTAGAAAGTAAGCCCAAAAGCAATGGGTGGGGTTAAAGGAATCATGTCTGTCTGTAAATTGTCTTGATGTGTAAAGTCTCTTTTTTTTCCTTGTGTGTGTTTCAGAGTGGAGGATTGAAGAGGAGCAGCAGATTAACTCAACGCTGCGAGGGGCTGAAAGAAAGGCCGCTCTGTGCTCGCTGCTGGATCAGGAGACACAGCTCATTGCTGCCATTGGCCGTCATCACATCAACGTAGAAGCTAACAACTATGACAAAATCATTAGGAACTTCCTGAACAAGGTCAGAGGTCACATTTCTACTCATACTTTTACACTCATGTCATTAAAGTTGGAGAATAAAATTTGTCATGTTCATGAGCTGCAAGCTGATTAACTTTAGCAATTTTAGAACAATCAAGATCTATTTCAGCTTCACAATGCAGCTTATTGGAAGGAACAGGTCATGTGACCCTTTAGACAGATCAGTTTCATTGGTGAGCGCCACTAACCTCCTGGAGCCACAGGGAAATGAGAATGCTTTTTATTTTCCAATTGTTGGACATTAAAAGGCATTAAACTGTCATAAAGGACATAAGGTAGGTATGCAAGGATTTCATTTTGACTTCCTCGTTCTTCCTCAGTATGGATGGTGACATAGATGTTAAAGAAAGGGGAAAAAATTAGCAAAATCTAAGGAAATTTGTGTTTATTGAAGTATCAGCGTTGAAGACAGAGATGACTCCCTAACAGTCCAGATGTAGGATTGTCATTGGTGGTAGCATTTTATCTTGTTTCTCTGTATTAAGACTGTGTTCAGTGATGATGCCTGGCTTTACCAGTGCAGGAGCTGCCTCCACACCGTCACACTGACCCAACCACAAACTGTTTATCATTGGCAGAGAGAATTTTACAAGTTTTTCATGGGTACAACCTATAGACTTTGTTCTGCTGCCAAACCCACAGATGTATTTTCCTAACAAATGTGGCACTTTTTAAAGGAAAATCAACAGGCAGTGATATTGAATATTTTTATAGTTGTATTGCGTATCAATTTTATGTAATCTGTTAAGGGACCATAAATGCAAATTAGTTTATGCTATAATCTGGTGAATAGCATCAAATGGTGACGTTTATGTTTGAGCTGTATACTGTCCTCTTTAAATAACGTTATTATTATTATTAGATATTGCCAAGAAGCACTGTTACAACAAAGCAATATTCACCAAACTAATTTGTAATTTTTGTGCAAAGTTAAAATTTTACCACGTTAAGTTTCAGAAATGTAGAATAGGTAGACTGGCAATTAAAAAAGCAAGTGGAACCTTGGGACAATGAAAAGCTGCGGAGCAGGATTAAAGGTACTTATAGTTTGTCATTTGCAGAAATAGTAACAGAATTGTGTACCTGGTCCAGTGCGCTGCTCCTCATCAGTGGCGAACATCCAGTGGTCGTCTTCTTGAGATGGACACGGTGCATGACGTCAGAGCCAGGGAGCTGAAGGAGCTCTACAATGAAATCAGCGTGTACACTGTTGACAAGCAGCAGAGACTCAGCTACCTAAAGAAGCTTAAAAAAACAGTTGAGGTAATCTGTAGCAAGATCATTGAAGATGCCACTTCTGTTTTGGCTGCTGACACATTTTCTTTTTGTTTTTTTTCTTTATTGGACAGGAGCATGAGTGCCAGCTGGTGTGGGATATCATTGATCTGATTGACAGGGAGATGGACTTGATGAGTCGAGAAGTAAAGGAACATAATCTAGAGGGGCTAAGGAAGAGGATCTGTACCCTGTTCCTTCAGTACATCAAAACACCAGCGTTTAACCCCAAAGTTGTCAAATTGCTGAAGGTACGCACTATGTTTGAAATCCTACATTCATTTACTTTAGATCAAAGCATGATTCGTTCTGAGATTTATTTTTAGCCAACACCCTTATGTTGTTTTGCTTAGGGCCAGGTTGGTTTGGATCGCTTTTTTCCCTTCATGAATGAAATCCCCATTTGTAATTTGTATTTTCTCAGGCTGTCTTTGTCTGCAAATAAAATGAGTGAGATGATCTGAAAGATGTCTGACAGAAAAGCAAAACCAAGTTAAATCTGTAGGGGAAATATATATATCTTTAAATTTTGTGTTTTGTGATGTTGGGTATTGGTCATAGTAGCCATGTAGGAGGCGAAACGCATACACTACGCTTGATTTATGTAATAATGCTACAATATGCTGGATAAGTCTATTCTAAACACAAGAGCCAAATTAATAATCAGTGGAATTTAGGTAATAAAAAGATGTCAATGGACATGTTGGTTTTGATATTGTACAATATGTGAGACTGAGATCATGGTGTAACTGAAAGTCTGTTGCAGGTTCACAAGAAGCCGTCACAGCTAAAGCACAACATGTTCTTCTGCCACGGCTGTCAACGTTACCTTTGCTCTGCCAACTTTGACTCAAGCGCCAATGGCTGCCGGAGTCGTTGGTGCCGATACTGTACCAGACTGGACAACATAGCAAGATCTCGTGATGAAGACTCGCTGTACAAAAGCATCCTGAGGAGGTTGAGAACCGAAGAGCACAGACTAAAAACAGAAGCTACCATCCCCTTCCTGCTACAGGTAAACACTGCTTCCACGCTCTGCATTTCGGGAATTCCCTCCTCTATGTGAGGGTTGTTAAACTTACTACATCAAGATTTCTTCAAGAGAAGACAAGGCAGTTCATGTTTAGAGATGTCTTTTGTCAAATTATTTGCATGAAAATATAAATTTATCAGTAGACATTGTACAGTATATAGAAAGCAACATAGACATTACTGGCATTCTGTCCAGGGGTGATGCTAAAAAACTAGTCCATGCATTTGTTACTTCAAGGCTGGACTATTGTAATTCTTTACTATCAGGAAGTCCACAAAATGCAGTTCAAAGCCTTTAGCTGTTCCAAAATGCTGCAGCAAGAGTTCTAATTAAAATTGATAAGATGGATCCTATTTCTCCCATTTTTTTTAGCTTCCCTTCATTGGCTTCCTGTTAAGTGAAGTGTAGAATTTAAAATTCTCCTTCTCACAAAAAAATCCCGAAAAGGATCTGGAATTTACCGGGACACATTAAATAGAGAAGCCAGGGACCGGTATGTTGATAAAATCAGCAATATTAATAATTTGGATCCATATGAAGTTGCAAACAATGAGTGGAGCACCGACGACGACTTGCTGCCACCGTTTTGCATATCGGACGTCTTCGGCTACCTTGTTTGTGGTGTGAACGCCTATACTTCTGAACAGTTCCGAAGCTACAAGTCCTTGGACTCTCATGTGCAGTTCACAAATGGATGGGTTCAGGAGCTGCAGATCATAAACCATTAAATTTGACAAACTGGAGGTTGTTAACGTTCTTTTTCATGTTTGCTTTGATTGACACGATGCCAACTGTAAGATTGCTCCACTCACGCGGAACTGTGCGCCAGGCGGCTCTAACCCTCAACAAAGACGTTGTAATCACAGTGATAGTGAAGCTCATAGCGTTAAATGAGCCATTTTAACTTATCTAGAAATATTAAAGGAAAAAAAATAAACTAAAAAACTAGGGGAAAAATTCCAAACGAGTTCTGAATCATGTTAATGAGGTTATCATAAGGTGACCACAGACAAATCGATGTTAAAGCCCAAGTTGAAATAGCAAACTTATATGTAATATAATTTAAAATGCTTACTAACCATGACAAGAATGTACAGTGAAATTCTGTATTAGGAATAAAAATTTAACTTTACATATTGAATGCTTTGCGCTCATTCGCCATTTCAACTTTTAACTTTATTTTCTCTCAGTTTTTTTCTTTTCATAGGAGGTACACCTGGTCTACCGTTAAAAGTATTTTTGTGACAAATTAAGAATTTGAAATCGATACATTTGTACACTCACTTCCTTGCTGCTCCTTACTCCTCCTGGTGGTGGAGTGTCTTTCTATGCTGCACACAACCCACAGGCTTGTTAAAAGATTCTTAGACAAGGACCTTTTTGCCATAAAACTAAAACCCCAGGAATCTGAAATTCCGCATGTAAATTTGTATTGAAATGTGTGCTGGACTTTCAAAAGTCCCAGGCTTTTCAAAAGACTGGGACTTTTCACATGTAATGAAAAAAGAACTGAAAAGCATGATATATCCCATTTAACAGCCAAATTAGTCAGTCTTGTAAATGAGGGACATGTAAATCAGCAGGGGAGGGGCAGCACTGTGTTGCTCCACAGCCAAAAGAGGGTCTAGTCACTCTGACCCTTTCACCAGGTCACTCATTTAATAGGCCATAAGCTGCATATAATGATGGTCCATTTCAGTGGTTCTGAGACGTGTCTGAATGTGTGAATAGTTACAGAACCACCAGTCACTCCTCTCTCAAAGGATTAAATCAAGTGTTCATAACTGAAGAATCCTCTTCGATAAATAAGAGAAGTCCTGTTGTTGTTTAAACACAGTTTTTAATGTGCTGAATAACACAATCTACACTGACATGGTGATCATAAAACATCTTTTGAAAGACTACATTTCCAGAGCCCCTTTTATTAGATAAACTAAATCTGACCTAAACTCAAAGACAATACCAGCAGAGTGGCTGGAGCTGGCAAACCTTGACTAACATTACAGTATGTTCATTGTTTCACAGCATTGTGAGATTTGTAGTGTCAGTTGTGAATGTTATGCTTCCCACATTTAGTTGGACATTCGTCATCTGTAAACATCTCTTTCTCCTTTAGTTTGATGCATTATCAGTTTGAAATGTGCCTATACGCTAACCTTTGCATCTGTTCAGGTGGAAGATATTCGCTACCTGATAGAAAAGGTTTGGGCTTCCTGCTCAGCTCTCAATGGCAGCAGAGACCTCTACAACATGGTATTTACTCGCTGGGAGCGTCAGAAGGACTGGAGCCCCTGGAACTGCATACTGTTGTCCAAAGAGGAGACCTCAGCTCACACACAAGTCGAAGACATCCATGAGGTCTGTTCATGTGACTGATTGTGACTGAAGTTTAAGATGGAGTTAAGATGGAACACTGTTTTTTGCTTAACATATTTTCTCAGGGTTTTAGAGCCAGGTCACTTCATGACCTCATCCAGATGTTCCACTGAATCTTTCTAATCTCTGTTTCCAGGCATATGAAACCACATTTATCCAATGGGTTGAACAGAAACACTCGATGGCACGACAACACTTCAGCAAGAACCCAATTATGGCCAAGCACCTGAGCTTCTAGTCAGCTGCTGCCTTAGACAACCAGTTTGTCATCTAGTCTGTTAACATGCTCACTAATAAAAGCCTCAGAAAATTGACTAACTGTGTGCACTTTTATTATACTATGCTCACTGTTTCTTTCAGGGGGTTTTATTGGGTTGAGTTTTAAATATACAAAAAGTTCATGATTTTTATTTTATCTCTGACACAAATGTATTACTGACACTAGCATGAATGGTTAAGGTACATACCACGAACTGCAGCAAAGGTAAGAGTTACGTTGTTTTTTTTTTATGAACACTGAGGCAACAGTAGTAATTTACATGCAACAGTTCTTTCAGTGCCAGCTGAGAGTTTAGCTACAGTCATACTTTTTATACCATACTACATTGTGGATGGTGACAATCGCACATACATATGAAGTGTATCATATGACTCCATAGTGAATCTTTTGTTTTAGTAACATGTTGTCAAATCACATTTGCAGGACAGAATTTAGTTTCCAAAAGTCTAACAAGTGGTCACCCCATTTCAAAATGGAAAGCAGTAAAGCAGAAATAATTTAATACATGTTTTTTTTTTTGTTATTTTCTCATGTTAAAAAGAATTTATCAATTTGGAAATCAGTATAGTATTGTTTAAACGCCTATACTCATATTCACAGCACCCTTCGGAATCAACACCCGTGGTAAATCTTAGAGTGGGTTTCCAGAGAACTCTTAGATTTTAGCATCTGTTTGGGATATATAAGTATGCTAACACATCCATCCATTATCTATATATCTATATGTTTAACCACGCAGGGTGGGAGCTGGTGCTTATCTCCAGCAGTCAGTGGGCAAGAGGCAGGGTACACTCTGATCATCTCACCAGTCTATCAAAGGGCAATACAGAGACCAGCCAACCATGCACACCTAAGGGCAATATGTGTCAGGGTTTAGTTTTGACTTGGCTTTGGATGCTGTGGATGCTGTGGATTCTCTGCCGTGCTGGGAATCCTGCTGCTGTGCCCTGGCTCTCTCTCTGCTGTGCTGTGGATCCTGCTCTGGTCTCCAAGAACTCTGGTCCGGGCCATCAGCTCCTGCTCTCATCTGCTGCCCTGTTTCTGTGCAGTTCTGCCTCTCTGGTTTCATCATCCACCATCCCATCTACCTTTCTATAAAAACTCTCAATTTTAGTCCAGTGTGTGTGGTTCTGGGTTCATCGAAGACAAATCTTGACAATATGGAGATACCAGTGACATGTCTTCTCAGAGGAAACTGGACTACCCACAGGTCATCCATGCTTACACAGGGAGAAGATTTGAACCCAGGCCTTGCTGCAAGGCAATAGCGCTACCTACTGTGCTAATTATGTTCATTTATCCAAAATATATACCGGTAATCTTTCTTATCAATCTCAAATCTGTCAAACAATTTGAATCTCTTTCTCACGGAAATGTATATTTGTGTTCAGGATCATTATGTTATTTCCATTGGCATTGATTGTTTATCAATCAATGACCAATGTTTATTGATTATTGTCTGTACAACATTTTGTCGCAGCTATGGTTGTTTTAAAGTGCTTTATAAATATAGTAGTAGTAGTAGTAGTAGTAGTGGAACTAGTCACTTCCAGAATCAGTAATTATCCCACAGAAACACACTGTTCCAAATCACACTTTTTCCACAACCCTTTGGTCACCAGCAATTATTATCAGTAATGTTTATACAATGCTATAAAAAAAGTATTCGCCCCCATATAAATGACTTATGTAAGGTGGACATTCAAACTTTAATACGCTCCTTATCAAAAGCATAAGACTGGTTAAAATATGTCAAGAATTTGCATTTTGCACGGATAGTTCTAAGTAGAGCTTCAAAATGCCAAATGAAGAAATGGGAGCAAGAGACAAAAAACTTGACCAGGCAATTTGTTGAAAACATCTCTTTAGCTGAAATAGGCCGTTCATTACCATGATCCTACTGTTCTCCAATAAAATAGTAGTAGTAGTAATGGAACTAGTCACTTCCAGAACCACTAATTATCCCTTTAACATGAACAAACACATGAGACTAACTAGCAACTATTTAAAGATATATTTTAAAGAGAATTAACTTTTAGTCTTATAAGCTGATTAAAAGTATAAACCTATCAAAATTCAGTTAACCTATCTCTCTCTCTCTGACAATTCAACATAAATCATTCTCCGCACAATTTGAAGTTTAAAAACATGCCAAAATGTTAAAGAAAAGGATTAAAGAAGAAAATAATGAAGACTTTGAGATCTGTCATTTTATATGAGGTTCCAATGTCTTATATAAACTGATGTGACATACCTTACGTTTAGCGTGGGTCTTATTGTGTAACTTCTCTATGAACCTGACTGGGTCACTGGATGTGTGGTTCTTAATGCAGTTCAGTGGAAAGGGAACTCTTGGTACAGCAAAGTTGAACCCCGCCTCACGGTTCCCTGTCCAGGGAGGCACCATCTCTTTTCATCTGGGACAGATGTTGAATGTTCTAGATGTCGTCTTTTTTTTTTTTTTTTGTAGATATGTTTATTGATTTTTTTGTTTATTTAACAACAACAACAAAAAAAAAACACAAACCAAAAGCTCAGCAGTGCAGTCCAGAGATGAAAGGAAATACAAGATGGGGGGCATACATACTTCCATCATTGTATAGTACACATCTAAACATTCATGAATGCTCGAGACAGGATGGTAGACACGTGTCCTTCAGCATAGTCCAGGAAGGGCTTCCATATGCGTCTAAAAATGTCAGTCTTAGAGTGGACGAGGCATGTTAGAAAGTCTAGAGGGATATATTCCAAAACGAGCTTCTTCCACCCAAAAATTGTAGGAGATTTATTAGAAATCCATTGTAATAAAATATTCTTTCGGGCACAGAAAATTAGAACATTGTACAACTTACTCTTATTTTGGTTTTGGATATGTTTATTTGGTAGACCAAGGAGAAGAGACATTGGATCGAGATCAATGTTAGTTTTGAAAATGTTCCTAATCTCAACCAGAATAGATTTCCAGTATATCTGGATCTTGGGACATGACCAAAGACAGTGTGTAAGGCTGCCTTCATCTATTTTGCATTTTGGGCACAATGAAGAGGACCCCGGTTTAAATTTAGACACCCTGTTTGGGGCCAAGTGAGCTCTATGTATTAATTTAAGTTGCAATGCCCAGGAGCGATTACAAATAGTAATTTTTTTGGCAGAATTCCAAATACTGCTCCACATTTCATCAGTGATCTCAATATTCAGCTCTTCTCCCCAGGCCTGGGCCAGAGTTGGTATGTGACATTTATAGCATTTTAATGTTTTGTAGCACATGCTGAGTGACACTTCACGAGTTCCGAAGAACAATTTTTCGATGCCCACAATCTCAGTGTCCCTGATTAGAGTTGTTTCTTTTTTAATAAAGTCTCTCAGCTGGAAGAAACGGAAGAGGTTATTTTTCCCTACTCCAAAGGCTTCCATAACTTGATCAAAAGACATGAGGATCCCCTCCTTAAAAAGACAGCCCAGAGAGGAAACACCCTTAGCCACCCATTCCCCAAAACCTGCATCTAACATACCCGGAAGAAAGTCAGGGTTCTGGACAAAGGGTGTAAATGGGGATGTCTTCCCAGTTCTTCCCTCGATGTGTTGAACCGCCCTCCAGGCCTTGACTGTATTCACAGTGATTGGATTGTAACAGTATTTGTTTATTGTTTTTATATTTTTCAAAAAAAGCAGGCTTTTAAGAGGACAATCACATAACGAGGCTTCTATATCCAGCCACACTGTGGATGAGTTTCCAGATACCCACTCTCGGGCATATAAAATAAGAGAACTCAATTGGTATTTTCTGAGGTCTGGAAGATCTAAGCCGCCCATGTTTCTTGGTAGCTGTAGTGTTGACATTTTTATGAATGCCCTTCTTTTGGCCCAGATAAAGGAACCAAACCAACTCTTTAATTTTTGGATCCATCTCTGAGTAAACAGAATAGGAATCATCCTAATTGGGTACAACAAGCGAGGGAGAATGTTCATCTTAAGAAGCGAGATTCTGCCCAACCAAGATATGGGAAGATAATTCCAGCGTTCAAGGTCTAGCTTAATTTTTTCAAATAATGGGACAAAGTTTGTTTTGAACATCTGATCGAAAAGAGGTGTGACGAATATGCCGAGATATTTAAATCCTGCCGGGGACCACTTAAAGGGGGAATTAGGGATATAGAGTTGTTTACCCAAGGGCATGGCCTCGGATTTGGAGAAGTTTATTTTGTATCCCGAGAATGACCCGAACTGATTAATGACTGCAATGACTCTTTCGACTGAAGTGGTAGGTCTAGAGAGAAACAACAGAACATCATCGGCATATAAAGATATTTTATGGGTCCCCCGATCAGTGCTGATACCGAATACAGTGGGGTCACTACGGATTGCTTCAGCCAGCGGTTCGATTGCAAGAGTAAATAAAAGAGGTGAAAGGGGGCAGCCCTGCCTGTTTCCCCTTCCCACCTCAAAATTTCTAGACCTAACCCCATTTGTAATAACTGCAGCTAAGGGACGACTGTAGAGGACTTTAATCCAGCTGATAAAGTTGGGGCCCAGTCCAAATTGATGCAGAGTATGAAAGAGATATGACCATTCCACGCGGTCAAACGCTTTCTCTGCGTCTAAGGACACTACAAGACCATCCACTGCCCGCCGATGACACAGCTGAATCACATTCAAAAGACGTCTGAGGTTATTGCTGGAATTACGACCCTTGATAAAACCCGTTTGATCTATCCCTATCAAAAGGGGTAGAATGTTTTCCAAGCGTATTGCTAGAATTTTGGACAGTATTTTCGAATCTACATTAAGTAATGAAATCGGTCTGTAAGAGCCACAGTTTTCTGGAGGTTTTGATTTCTTAAGAATTAAGGATATATTTGCTTCCCGGAGGGAAGGGGGAAGGACACCGTTACCAAATGAGTCATTCAGCATGGATAGATAGGGCTTTATCAGCAGGTCCATAAATGTTTTGTAGAATTCCGAAGTGAGGCCATCCGGGCCCGGTGCCTTCCCTCCCTGTAGGGATCTGATGGCTCTTTCCACCTCCGCCTCCGATATTTCTGCATTTAGATCTTTTTTTCTGTCCTCTGGCAAATTGGACAGCTTAATTTTTGAGAAAAATGTTTCCATTAAAGATTGAGAATTGTCACATTGTTCAGATTGGTACAAATTTTTGTAAAATTCACAGAAAGCTGCGTTTATTTTCTCTGGGTCTGTAGAACATAAACCCCTCTGGTCAGAAATTGAAGCAATTGTTTGGGAAGTCTTCCGTGTTTTCGCAAGATAGGAAAGGTATCTTCCTGGTTTATCCCCGTATTCAAACAATTTTTGTTAAGCAAATTTGAATTTGTCTGTAGCGTTCTGCGTCAGTAATGTATTCAGTGAGCACCGGATAGCATTGAGTTCCCCCAACTTAGACCGCGAAGGTTTTTTTATATATTCTTCTTCCGCGAGTCTAAGCTTTCTTTCTAAAATGTTTTGTTGTTCTGCAATTCTTCGTTTTTTGCTACATGTATATGATATTATTAATCCTCTACTAAATGCCTTAGCTGTGTCCCAGAGCAAGGAGGGGCTGCTAGCGGAAGGAGAATTGACAGCGAGGAATTGTTTGAATTCTGTTCTAAAATACTCCACAAATTTTTCATCTTTTAAAATTAAAGGATTTATTCTCCAATGATTTGATTGAACCCTAGCATTTTTAAAGGTATAATTTAGATACACTGCAGCATGGTCAGATATAACAATGTGCCCTATTTCGCAGGAAGCAACTTGTCTTAAAATAGTTTTAGGGAGAAAAAAATAATCAATACGTGTGTGGCATTTGTGGGGGTTGGAGTAGAAAGTATATTCCTTTCCAGCAGGGTGGAGTTTTCTCCATACATCAACAAACCCCGCCTCCTCAAAAAGATCAAAAATCTGTTTTGATTTCCCTGAAATGGGAAGGGGGCTAATGGGGAGCCTATCAATCAGTGAATTCTTAAGACAATTAAAATCACCTCCCACAATAACATTTTCAAGAGAGAGCCCTGCAAGTTTTGCCATTATTCCCGTTAAGAAGTTAATAGGGTGGCCCGGTGGAAAATAAACATTCAATATGGCAAATTCTTCCCCATTTATCATTGCTCTGATAAGTACGTACCTCCCACTTGTGTCTTTAATACATTCTATGACTTTAAAGGGCACTGATTTTTTAATAAGAATTGCAACTCCTCTACTTCGGCTCGTAAAGGAGGAGAAAAAAACATGTTCAAAACCGCATTGTTGCAATTTTAAATGTTCGGAGTCATTTAAATGTGTCTCCTGCAGCAGCGCTATATCTACGTTTTCCTTCTTAAGGGCTAAAAGGACCTTCTTTCTTTTAATTGGTGAGTGACTTCCCTTAATGTTCCATGTACATATTCTTAGCATTTATAATCCAGAGTCATAATGCAATGCCACCCAAATAATGATTACATACAAGGACTGCAATCTGCTGAGCTGAACAGGAACCAACCAAAACCAACAAATTAGAACCAAAATAAAACAGAAAAATGAGCATTCCGGGCGCGCTTTCCCCCTAAACCTGCAGGGGGCCATCCCTTCCTTAACCAAGTACGTGTGTTTCATCTCCCTGGTGAAAACACATATAAGTACACAAACCCAACAGAGAAAGTCCATCACATATCAATCGTTGCCGCGCACCACTAAACATCTCAAGAAAATACAACTGAGCAGATCAGATTGAAATGAGTCATAATCACAATTACTCACATCACTTATCCGTATGCGTGAAGAGGGGAACAAAAAGAATCGTAACATACGGTACTTAGAAATCAGAGCTCCGACACCGTCCGGTCCAGAGCGTTTGCCTCCATGATCTTCCGCTGGCGTTATTTCAGCCTAAGCTGTCCACAAACTCCATTGCTTTTTCCGGCAAGACAAAAATCTTTGCTTCCCCATCGCGTACGATCGTCAATCTGGCCGGGTAAAGAAGGGAGTACTGGATGCCTGCCTCCCGCAACCGTCGCTTTACCGCATCAAATCCTTTCCGCCTGCGCATGGTGTCTGCCGAGAAATCCTGGAAGAACATGATCTTAGAGTTCTGATACATCAGGGGCTGGTCTCCGCTCCCCGCACGCCGCGCGGCTTCGAGAACCTGCTGTTGATCTCGGTGGTTATGAAATCTGATCAGCACCGGTCTTGGTCTCTGTGTAGGTCCGGGCTGTGGAGCCAGTGTGCGGTGCGCCCTCTCGAGCTTGATCCGGCCGTTCTTGGTTTCGATTTGTAGAAATTCGGGCAGCCATTTTTCAAAAAATTTTAGGGCTCCAGGGCCAGCTTCTATGCCCTCTTTTAAACCAAGCACCCGAATGTTCTTTCTCCTGCCTCTGTTTTCAATATCATCAATTCGTTGTGCCATAGTGAGGGCCTCTTTCTCCAACTTTTTTATGCGGGCCGTAGCCTGATCCAGGGCGTCCTCCTGAGCTGCAATCCTGTCCTCCGCATCTGTAGTGCGTCGGGCCAGCTCCTTTATCTCCGTGGCCTGGCTCTTAAGCATTTCAGTCAAAGTGTCTACTTTCTGGGAAATAACTAATGAAATGTTCCCAGTGATTTCCTCAATAACTTGGCGGAGAGCAGGATCGAGTGTGGTGGCCCCACCAGCCGCTGGCAGCTTAGCAGCTAGCTCCGTGTTAGCCATGTTACCTGTATCAGCCAGTTGAGACTCTACTTCGCAGGTTTTGTTAGTTTTCTTTAGGATTTTGGGCGGCATTGTGCTGGAGTGAGTCGGAAGAGCGTTTATCAGCGTTGTATTACCACGTTTAGTTGGATAGTCGTAGTAAGAGGGTGGTATTCTGCTCAGATATAGAATATATGGTGCGCAGCTCAACGAAGTCGACCGCTTGCTACGCCGCCATCTTCCGGCCCTCCTAGATGTCGTCTTTACTGCAGGAGAACAAAGGCAAAACAAACCAAAGCTTGCTGGAGTTTTAAAGTTGAATCTGGCAAACGTCACACTAAAGAGAAACAATTTTTACTCACCCAAATTGTAAATCAACATAACATGCTTGCGTTTGATTCCATTTGGACTTCTACTCGGTTCTATGTCTCATTATTGAGAACTCGGCTCAGAGAAGCTAAGTTACATTATCAGGTGCCGATCAATCGCACAAGAGGAATTTCAGATCTCACAAGATAGCTGCTCCCAAACAACCTAGAAGAATATTTTTGTTGTTGGAAACAACAGCATAAGTCAAGGTGATCCAACATGGAAACCCATTGCAACCCAATCTCATTGCATCCAGTCACTGAATATGCAGCAATCCCTCCTCCTGAATGACTAGGTAGAAACATTGGAAGGTGGATTGCATTAAGCTGTTAACATTGCATACTCATACCAAGCATGCATGTAGTGACTGGAGAGGAAACCTCCATCAGAACCAGGCTCAGTGTGAACAGCCATCTGCGTCGACTGACTGGTGGGTTTCAAAGGCCGAGAATACACACGAAAAGAACACAGAAGTACTGACCCAGGAGTACTTAAAATGTTGATGGGAGCCCTAGATCCATTGGTGGCTTCATCTAGGAGATAAACACAGCAGCATTTGCTCTTTCACTTACTTTACCCAGGAGGCTTAAACAAAGGAAGAGAGAGACAAATGTGTGACTTATAGAAACAAAACATGAAGTTATAGCTCAACCGATGGCCCTTCCAGAACAGAGTTGCAGGTGAAGAGAAACACCAGGCCAAGTCTCACTTCAATGAACAGAAAAACAAGAGAGAACACAAAGGTTAACACTTTAAAGGTTAACAACTCCAGTCAGGATAGACAATGGCTGGATATGTGCTAAAGGTTATAACTGTTCATAAATATTTTTTTCATTTCAAACACTGAGTTCTGAACTAGCAGAAAAGATTGTTCACTTTAAGAAATACGTGGCCGATTGTGGCTTGATGGGCTGAGTAGTTGTTTGCAATATTTTTCCATATAACATATAAATGATTCTTGGATCAATGTGTGCGTCTGTGTCTCTGCTCTGTCTTCTCTAACCCCCAGTTGGTCGAGGCAGATGACCGTTCAGTCTGGTACTGCTGGAGGTTTTTCTTCCTGTTAACGGGGAGTTTTCCTCTCCACTGCCACTTCATCCATGTTCAGTATGAGGGATTGCTGCAAAGCCATTGACAATGCAGACAACCGTCCACTGTGGCTCTACGCTCTTTCATGAGGAGTGAATGCTGCTTGTCAAGAATTGACGCAATATGCTGGGTTTTCCTAGATAGGAAACTTTTTAACCAATCTGGATGATTTGATTAAATTTGACTTTGTAAAGTGTCTTGAGATGACATGTGTTGTGAATTGGTGCTATATAAATAAAATTTAATTGAACTGATCAAAGGTTTAAGACCATTTTGATTGTGCCGGAGTTAGATAATCTGAGTAAATACAAAAGGGCGTAATAGGACTTTTGGTTTGGTAGATGTAATGGTGGTGTGAGTTACATGCCATGAGAGCACTGTTAAAATTCTTGTTAAATCTGAATAATGAAACTGAGACTTAGACTTAGACAGACTTTGTTGTCATTCAACTACACATTCACAACGTACATTTGAGCTGAATTGTATTGCAAAACTCCAAGTAATGACAGAAGACAAAAGAGAAAGATTAGAAATGTGTATTTGAAATATGAAAAGATTAAAAGTATAAAATATAACAGAAACTAATAAAAAATAATGAGTTATTTGTCATATGTGCAGAAACATTATATGTAAGACAATATAAAAGGTGCAAGTATTTGGAGCAGCTTGATGTATTGCAACAATGATGGTGCAAAGAGTACAGTTAGTCAGTGCAATAGAGTTAATGAGAATGGGTGTATGATTTAGCTGATTTTCTCTAAAGTCAACAACAATCACTTTTAAATGTCCAATGTTCTCAGGAGCTATTGCAGTCGCAGCTGAGCAGGGTGCTGCTGATACCTTAAAGACAGGTATGTCATATTGTCCCACAAGACCAACAACAGCAATGGCTTATGACAATAATTTTTTTTCTGCTCATCTTCCTAAGAAAGTCTCAGAAGTTATTTTCCAAATTGCTGGAAGAACATTGATGCAGCAATACAGATGATCACAACAGGAGCCTCATGATTCTCCAGTTCTAACTCACTATTTTACTGAATGTCTAGATGAGGGGTCACCAACATGAAGATTTAAAGATGACAATATATATAACATAACATGAAAATGTGTTCATTTTACATAAAGTCAAGGTGAACTCTGACTCTTCTAGTTCAAAGGTCAGTGGTGGTACAGCTACAATGAAGCAGCTCTCATTTTCAAAAAGGTTGGTGACCACTGGTCTAGATCATCCAAAGCTTTTGGCCACAAACCTGTTGGCGTACAATACAACTTGTCTTTTTTAGTAATATCTACTTTCTCTGATTTTTATCACTCACACCCTTCCATAGAGATCTTGGTCTGTTGTTTCTTTTATTCTGTTTTTAAATATTTCCTTAAAGGTGCATAGTGCAAGTTTCAAAGCTAAATATTATTTACGTTCTTTCCCATGCCTGCCCTTACAATTGCTTGCCACGTAAAATGAGTTATCCTTTATGAACCACAGTTTCCTCCATAGGCTGGATCAGTCATTTCATGAGAGAGTGATAAGGGCCGAATTCTCTGGCCGTGTCTGTTGGTGTGAGACGCTGTTTGCTCTCCTTCACCTGACTACTTTGTTGAATCTCCACCATAATCGATACATTGGAGAAAGAATACCAGCTAACTTCATTATTTATAACTTTCTTATCTCAGAAGACATTGCGCCTCTACACAAAAGACCTATGCAGTCACAGCCACACTTTTTTTCCTCTTCTCCCATGCGCGTGCACAACACTTGGCGTCATTTCAACTTGTCGCCAGAGAGGGCAGACATCAGCAACAATCCTGGAACTTACATTATGTTCCTTCAAGTTTGACTTTAGCCTTTAGGTTTTGGCTTAGTTAGATTCTCTGGTGTTCTCTTGGATTCCTCTGAGTTCATTTCCGTTTGGCATTTTCCCTCAGTTCATGTATTCAGGTCTTCAACCTGTAGTGCTGCATTCTCCTGATTAGCCTCACCTAGTTCTCCTGTCACTAATCAAAAGTCAACAACCAGTCTCCTTAACCTCCTTCATTGCTTCACTGTTATCCATCCTGTTGGTGGATTAGTTCAACCCTCTATGCATTTGGGTCCAACTCCACGAAAACCCCTGACAGGTTTTGTCAGAAAACACGGTTGTTAGTTTCCAGGTTGTCATTTCCAGGAATACATCCTCACGTTGCTTTTCGGTTTTGATGTATCTTCGATTTGTCTCTTGGGTTTGTAGCATCTTCTGTTTTAGTATGTTAAATACCTCTGCAGAGCCAGTCTTCCTCCAACTGCAATTCTTCCCATTCAATAACCCTTTCTGTAATTTGATAAGATGCCCATTCCATTGGTTCAAATCATACTATTGGCCATTACATCTTCTCATGTGTCACCTGGTTTTGGTGATCAGTGGTATTAGCCACGGGTCAAAGGTCACATATTAAATTTGGCAACTGTTTAACTACCTCTACATGACTTCAAGATAAGAAGTTAAAGATTATCTGGATGTCCTAGAACTCCAAGAATGAAGTAATTTTTCCTTTTCTGTGAAGACAAATCACTCCATTTTTTTTCTGTTTTCTTTCAGTTTATATTTTAAGCCGAGAACTAAAAGTATGATGCGGGGGCTTTCACACTCACACAGACTCCTGGGTGTCAACAAGGCAGTAAGGTAAGGCTCGTTATTCTTGTTATCAGGAGATTATGCCCACATTTGACTGACCTTCATTAACACAGACATCAGGACTTATGTCTCGCTCATGCATGAACATTATTCTATGATAAGCACGTGTTGCATAATTGATTGATTTATTTGTCAATGCACAAATGCTTTGTCATAGTTTGGATGTTCTGAAACTCCACTCATGGTTTTATTTGACCAATTGAAAAATGTCATGTTTTATGACTGGAATAGTGTGCAGTAGATGGAACAAGTTTACAGACCCAAACACATTTCAGTGGTAATGAACTTTTGATTAAATGGTAAAAAGAAAAAAAGTGTGATGGAGCCTAGATTTTTCTGTAGAACATGTAGCTTCAATGCCACCTCCAGTTAAATGAGTATATTTACTGTGTATATTTCAAGGTTGGATTTATAGTTCTGCTTTTGAGCTCTCCTGGCTATACATAGCCCTTTCTGTTTAATGAGATGCATTATCTTGTAGTTACATAATTTTAAAGTACCTTTGTTCTCTATCACAATTTATTACCTGTTTTTTCTGTTTATTATTTCCTATTAGGCACTCTCCTTTAGCTGCTGTAAGAGAGTGAATCTCTGTTACTCGGGAACAGAAAAGGTTCAATATTAATATAAATCCAGTGAGCCAGACTCTTTATTGTATTGTTTCTATTTTCTAACAGATAGAAATAAAGATGTAAATAAAGCTAAGGGCTGGCCAACCTTAGCCATTAAAATGACTTCCTCCCCACAAAGAGCCCCTTACTTTCTTTACACCACAAACTACTGAAGCCAAATTCTCTCTACAAATCTTGCTCAGTGATTGCTGGGCTTCTTTAAAGTCACTGAACAGTTGACAATAATATTGTCCACTGCTGTAACTGTTTTTTTTTCTTTTACAGTCATGTTTCCAAAATGTTTCTAAGACACAGGAGATGTGTAATAACTTTAGGTACCAACCTCACAGCTCAGTCATCAAAGGACATGCTGTTGTGTCTGGACCCAACCCTTCACGTTGAGCTTTAGTTCTTTCCATATGATGTTTAGCTCTTATTGAGAGCGATACATTCAGAGACTCCTTCATGCTCACAGCCACTCCTTACTGTGAGAAAGCAGTTGGTTGGACTGGTTTTATTTAGTTATATTTATGGTTTTATTCCTTATTGATATGAGGTCATGTATTGATTTAAATAAATTATAATGTATCATTTATACCACTACCACCACTACCTGTGAATGTGTGGATCCATAGATGACTGTATTCTAAATTTTGCCCCTTATTTAATTCTGTTCATCCAAAATTTATATTTGCTTGAATCAGTTTATGTGTAACCATTTAGGAAGTATGGAGTCTTTATTTTGGTCTGCATCATTTGCCTTATGTATAAATCTGATATTTGACAATTTATTTTCTTAAGGGCAGTCAAAAGACCTCTGAAATTCTGACTGACTGGCGTCCATGTTATTGTTTTTGGCTAATGCTGCCCTTGTTTTTTGAATACATTGTAATGTTTTAGTAAAGTTTAACATGAGGTAAAAGCTACATTTTGTCATGAGCCAGATGTCTTTGTCCCGTGTCATTTGTGCAGATCTATGTTGCATAGAGAGGATTTCACCAGGAAATATGGCAGCACTTTACCAGCCCACGTAGTTAGTCTGTTTGGAGGTTCTATGATGGAACCAGTTTAAATGTCAATGCACCTATACCTCTCTCTCACCTGTGGTAGAAGAGTCATTTGAAATCGATCTTAGTTTGCCATTAAGCGTCAGCAGCTGTGGGGGTTCTCGTGCATGGTTGGTATAATTTCCCACCCAGGCCACCATAGCCTGAGGAGCGCTACAAGAGCTCAGCAAGAAAAGCAACAGGTTCTTTGTGCTGGGAGCGGGTTTTCTATCAGAGGCATGTCAGCAAGTAAATAAAACTAAAAAGCTCAATTTTTTGCACAAATGTTAAAAGTTTAGATTTATCCATTTATTAATCCCAATGTTTAGTATATCCCAACAGTATACACCATTAGTTGAATTACTTCAATAAAAGATCAAGTGTCTCCAGATAGCAATGTCCATATGTTTTTTTTCCGATCAGGTTTTATGGTGGTTTACGAGAGCAAGACTGCTGTCTCAAGCAACGTGTTAATGATTACTAAAACAAGCTGAGAATAGCTGTTAAAAAGTACTGTAAAGATAAAAGTAGGGCACATATTAATTTGTGAAATGGAGGGCTACCGTTCATTTCATCTGCATCAAGTTCTCTGATGCACAGGGGACATTAGCTACAGCATGAGGACCGCACAAGGTGAGAATATCTGGGATCAGGATAACAGTAACTGTGAAATCTTCAATTATTCAATATATTTGTCCTAAAAATATTTTAATAAAAAAAATATGTAGTAGTAGCCAGTATTAGTTATGATTTAGCATTTTAAACCAGGATGTTATTCCTTTTACCAGAAGTGAGAGTAAATGATAAATGATGATTATTTAGTGGTTATTAAGTGATTATTATCTAAATGAAAGGTATTGATTATTAACTATAAGCAAGTATCTGATTAATAAACCTGATTAATAAACCTAATAAAGTATAATCTTTTTTTAAAAAAATACACGAACAATGAAAAATACTGCAAAGAGTTAAATGAGTGAAAATGAAAGTTGTAAATAATGTAGGAAATGAGTTTACTGTTGATTTTTAGTAAAGGTTCAGACTGCTACCTCGCAGCTTTTCTGTGACTTATAAAAAAGTAAAACCATCATAAAATTTGAGTTTGGTTGTAGGCAAACTACCCTGACAAATTCTATCTAATCATTTTAAAGGGGACCAACAGCATGTAACAGTATGCTAGGATGCCAGTTAGAGGAGATAAACCCATTCTTATTTTATTGTGCCTTTCCAACATGCAGTAAATATAACTCTGCATCCTTCCTCTAACTCTACACAGTGCCATAAATTAAATGCTTTGTCATTATGATATCTCACTTTATGTTGCTTTCGAGATAACAACCAATAACTGAGGTTTAAAAGTGTTGCTCAAGAATAATAATTCAGCAGATATGGCCACAGAACCTGGTCCCCTCAGCATTTGCAGGTCAGCCTGACTTTGTGTTTCAGCTTGTCCAATAATGTGATCATGCTTTGTGAAGTTTCACAGGGGAGCAGCATTACAAGTGGAAGCACAAAGACAAAGAGAATGCTGAGGAGCCTGAGCAGAGGGCTGTGGAATTACCGCACCGTTATCTTCATCATCCTCACACCACTGCTGCTGCTTCCTCTTCCACTGGTCGTCAGGACAAAGGTGAGTTTCAGGAGCCCATCGTCTGCTCTTCCACCGCTGGATCAGAACCTGACAGACTCCATTCAAATGAGGAGCTTTTCCAGTGGAATACAACAACAAAAAAATCTACAGCTGAGGCTCAAAGTATTCAAACCCATGGGAGATTCTGATTTAAAAGAGTTTTTATCTGATCAAGTATGTTTCTGAGAAGATATGAGACATGCATCTCTCAAAAGACAATAAAAGAATATAAAAGCAGTAAGTTCATACCCTTCTCAGTAATCAAGAGAGAAAATCTTTATTGGCATCACATCTGTAAAAGCCTTCTTCTAATTGCCGCTTGGCACCTTTTCATCTTTGGTGATGAGCTCTAAGCGTTAGGGGTAGGAAGACCTGCTTGCGCTCACCCAAATCTTTTAGCTCCCTGGAGTCTGTCAGAGGGAAGTCAGGACTCTGGCTGGGCAGATTATTACTGACTTCCAGTCAGAAGAAGCATGCAGGTTAAATTAAAGGATTGCTTTAAACATAAATCTGCCAAGGTTAATAGTTGGAATTGAAAGAACACGCATCTAATCTGATGAGCATGGAGAAATGCAGACTCGGGTCATTTATTTTATGACTTTAGATTTGACTTGAAAAAGTGTTCAGAGACTTGTGACTTGACTTGGACTTTAACACCAATGACTGGAGACTTGAATTGGACTTGAACCTGTTTGAAAAGACTTGATATTTACCCTAAATCTAAAGTTTAAGACGTCTATCATTTAAAAAGTGTGCACCATTAATTCATTTCACTCAGTCAGTATCTCTCTCTCTCTCTTTCCCCACTCTGGACGTACGTGTGTGAGCTGCAGCTCAGCCAATCAAATTAACCAGATTTTAAAAACAGGAAAATTACAAAAATGCTCCCAAGAGTACTTTTGTTTGGGTCTCAATATGAAGTTCTGCATTTTTCACTGAATATTCTGGAAAAATTTAGTTCAAAGGAGGACTATTCTCGAAGCTTAATTTTACAGTTTTGAAACGTCAGTTGCACTGGCTTCATCACATTTTGAAATAAATACTGATTTAAGAACACATGCTCTATTTTTTACATTTAACATGTATTTCAATATTGTTAAACACTTGAGACCTGGGACTTGACTTCAGAATTCAGAGGTTTTGCTTTAGTAATGCCTATGACTATACACAGGCTCTCCCTGTGGCAATAAAAGGGGTATTAAAAAACACAGTTTTGTTGGTCTTTTTGCCTTCTAGGAAGCAGAATGTGCTTTTGTGCTGCTTCTGATGGCGATGTACTGGGTGACGGAGGTGATTCCTTTGTCCATGACGGCCATGCTCCCTGCTGTCCTCTTCCCCGCATTTGGCATTATGAAGTCGTCTAACGTAAGTCAGTCTTAGAACAGTGAAGGTTTGAGTTGCAATCCCGTCTATTGAGCTGGTACAAAAACACACAACTGATCCCACACTATTATTATCTATTACCTCTTATTATGTCCCCCACAGTGTTGAGGCGTCATTTGAAGCCCTCTTCCATCCAACACTGATTCGTTTAATTTAGGATTGCAGATATTTGTTTCTGAGCTGCTCTTTCATGGTATCAGAATAGCATTTAAATCAAATTGAGGTTCGGTCTCTAACTCAGCCATTCCAACACCTCCCCTCAGTTCTTCTTAGGTCATTCAGTGGTAGAGTTACTGCTGCGTTTGGGATCTCGCTCCTGTTGATTTCTCAGTTATGCCCAAGCTTTAACTGTCAGCCAATTGGCCTCACTTTTGGCACCAAAACACCTTTTTATACACAGAACTTTATCCTTAACTCAGTAACTGTAATGTGAACATGTTCCGTTGCTGCACAACAAGCCCAGACCATCACCCTTTTACCACCAGTTGCACAAAGGGTTTTCTTCTAAAATATAGTTTTTTGGTTTTCACCAAATATGGTGCAGTGAATTTTGGAAAAATATCTTTATTCTGGTCTTAAATGTCCAATTTAAATGACATTAAATGTCCTAAATGTCCAAACAATATTGCTTTGGAACTGTTTTGGTTAATTTAAATGCAACTTTGTAAATGCGGGTCATGCTACGTTATTCTTTTTAAAGAGAAGAGGGTTTCCCCTGGCAACCATCCCAAGCAAACCAAGTCTCTAGTCTTTCTTTGTTGCTACAGAATCAGTTTGAATGTCCAATCTGGGAAGACTGGCAGCTCGTCCAAATATTTTCCGGTTGGGAATGAACTTTCTCTCATAGAATGATAGACGTAGTTCAGAAATGGCCTCATTGCCCTTTAAAGATTCCTGGGCAGCGACTGTTGCTTCTCTAAAGTCTTTCTTTCTTGGTATTGTTAAGAAATAAACACATACACATCTGCATGTACCAGACCAAAAAGAAAAATGACCAAACTGCTGCTATTATAGAAGTGATCAGTCTTTCAGCTGATCAGACGCTGATTGGAAAGTCACCCACCCAGCAGCTGGGTGGGTGACTTTCCACTTTGGCTGTTTGTCTTTAGCAAATAATAATTGAGTTGAATCTATCCTGTTTTTTTAAAAACTTGAGGTTGGATATAGAGCCTGACAAAGATTACATTCTGTGTATGATGCCTTAATACATGAAACCACTGAATTAAAAGCATTGTTGTTAATATCATGACTAGATGTGTGCATCAATTCTAAGTCTGATGTTATGATTTGTTTTTTGTTACATTTGTCACTGAGTATTATTAAAACTATCCACATTGCTTTAAGGTGGCAAAGGAGTACTTCAAAGACTTTCACTTCTTGTTAGTGGGGGTCATCTGCCTGGCTACATCCATTGAGAAGTGGGGCCTACATCGCAGAATAGCACTGAGGCTCGTCACTATGGTGGGAGTAAACCCTGCATGGTGAGTACCCCTTACTGTGCTGCTAGATTCTGGTAACTTTACTATTTAGGATTTTTCAGTCATTAGTAGAAAACCAAATCCAAATAAAGTTTTAATAAGCAAAGGTTAATCTGTGTCTTGCAACATTGAACTCCAGTCCATTCATAGGATTCATATTTCACTCAGATCTTAATCAACAATTCTTCTTAAAGATTTAAGAGGCTTTCAAAAAAAGGAGACTTTATTAATATATTTCATATATGAAATAGGAGTACAGTTAGTCGACTAAAATGCATTACATCTAATACTAAAATTAATTAAAGTGACTTAACTGCATCTACCTATAGATCACATACAGTAAAAGACTAACAAAAATGACATTGGAAAATGAAGGATTATTGACTGCAGACTGACATTGACTGGAAGTTGTCTTTTCACCTTAAGGAAAACTTCTTGGTATTTGTAGGGGACATTTTTTGACAGTGCTGACCATCTGATACCTTCATGTTCGGGTACTGATTTACCGCTTCCCTCTCTGTAATGTGTGCTTTCACACAGATCTCTCAATCCTCCAGTCTTTGTTTCTTGAAAATCTTTTTAAAAGGACACATATTTCACCATTTCTGAGCTAGCTGATCAGAAGCTACAGCAATAGTAAAGATTGGTTTGAGCTCGTACTCTGCAGCTGTTTCCATTTTCTTTCATTTTACCAACAAGTCTGAACTGACTCTCCAGCGAAGGCTTTGAAAGGACTTTGAATAGGAAAAACTCTGATTAATAAATTAGATTAATAAAATAGATTGATCAGACCATGACACAGTTGGTAGAGCCAGGCCAAACCAGATTCTTGTTTCCCGCCATACTGTATATGGTATTAATATAGAAAGATGTATGTGTTTTATTTATGCGGCTATTAATTAGCTCTTTTACCTAAAACAATGTGTAATGTGCTGAGGGATAAAAAGTACGTAACAACAGTCCTTGTACAGAGCATTCAAAATTTCTGTGATTGAACTGGGCTTTGATCCCTGCAGGAGCACGGTGAAAAACCTCTCTGGAAAAACAAACCTGCTAACTTTTTGTTAAAGTAAACTCAAAGTAAAGAGGAGAACATGGACATTTTGTTTTGATTTTTTAGCATGAAGAAACCTAGTGACAGGTTGCTTTCAGACAGTAGTTACAGTGTAGTTCCCATATATGATCTCCAGTGGTGGGGTCTGGTGAAGCCCAAAGGTCCATCCATGATTTATACCTGAGAGGTACGCACAATGTCCAAGCGCTAAGGCAGAAACATGAAATACAGAAAAACTGTAGTTCCTCAAATGGCCACAAGAGGTGCGTTCAAAGTCAAACCTCCCCCATTAATCATTATTTTAAAATGATAAACTACAACTTTATGACACAGAGATAAAAGTAGGTACATAACCATATATATTATTACGTAAACCTGATTAATACAATTTGTTTGTTAATTTATTGTTTCCAGTATTTTTAAAACACTATTTTTCCTGAGAAAGTAGTAAATGTGGTTATTGTATGAAAGACAACTGGCATTTATGTGCTTTATGCTTTTCTCATACCATCTTGTTTCCTCTAGGCTGATGTTGGGCTTCATGTCTGGCTGTGCCCTCCTTTCCATGTGGGTTCAAAATACCTCTGCAGTTGCCATGGTGATGCCCATTGTAGAAGCTGTGCTCCAGCAGATCCTGAAGGCCAAAGAGTCAGGATGTGTCGGCAAAGTCAACCCTAACCTGCAGCTGGATGGTAACAGTTTAGCCAAACAGACTAACACACCTTTGGTCTCGTGTGCCACATCCACATTTTATTCTAGAGATGGTGTTTCAAAGGTGATGTACTGTACAGTGTTGGTTTCACAGAACAGCTGAGTGACTCAGGTTCATTGTTTATTAATCTGGACAGCAATGCTTTTAAATGTGGTCTCACCGCATTTTGACCCACCATTCTCTCAAATAGGCCATCTAAGGTTTGGTGATTTACAATCTGTCTTAATATCCCCATAATTAACTGTGGATGTTAGAATAAGAACTCACAAAACTGCACACTGACAAAAGAGTGTACTGCACTGAATTATGAGACAACTGGAACACAGCTCTGATATTTTCTCCTTCTATCACTGTAACCTGTCACCTTGGAGACCAAGTAAAGAACTAGAGAAGCTTGCTGCAGAACGAAAAATCTGCCTTCTAACAGGTGATCAATATCACCTAAGAGTGTGTTTTAACCTCAAACATGACCAAAAATGAATAAAAAATACAGTCATAATGATCCTATTGCTTAGACAAAGAAGATATGTCATTCTCCACCATCCACCAGCACTCTGTATAAAATCAATAAAGTAAAATGTTACAAATCATAATATAAAGAAAGGATCTTTCAACAATATCGAGTCATAAATGCTGCAGTTCGTATCACAATGATGGCCTACCCTTTCTATTTTTCTCAGTTTTGGACATTTTTGAGGCAGTGAAATTATGTTCTTTTTGCAGAAACTGATAGCAGCACTGAAAGCATGAAGGAAGATGTAAGGTATGTGGAGCTTTGTGATTTCTGTAATGTTTCTTGCCTATCGCCTGAATCATCAGGGGCCCTGAAATTCCTCCCTGGCGGATTATGTCCTCCAGTAGTTTCTTGCCATTGCATTGGTGCATTTTCATTAAAATCTAATACAACACTGTTCTGTTCCTCAGCGAGGAGAAGAAAGCTGATGGTCCAACAGACGACTTCACATGTGTTGAGATTCAAACACAGCTCCAGCCTGATGTGGCTCAGGTAGAAACACTACAAACAGAAGTACTGCTTCTACAGCTTTTGATTCTGATTTGCAATTGTTGCCGTTTCAAATATTTAAAATGTTTATGAATGCATCTTCATGATGTTACAGCTGATGCAGTTGCAGGCTCACCACTCTGCTTCTTCCACGTCCTTCTCCTGTTTTTTTCTGATAGTGTTACTGTCTCCAAGCAGTAACACTACATCACAGCAGTTTTTACCACCATTTTTCAACAAACCTTTTAAAAACGCGTAACTCTGTGTCCGTCTGAATATCGGGTTCACCAACAGTAATCAACATTACAGAGTGCGCAAGGAGGGAATTGCTTTTTCATGTAGGAGAGGGTCAGTTTTAATGGCTTTTTCCATTAAATAATGAAATAATCAATTTTAAACTATTTCAGGTTATCTTTGTGTGATATTAAAATTGGTAAGATTGGAAATATTTAAGTGTGATAGAAATGTAAAAGAGGAAAATATCTGTAAAAGGATATAATTTTTCTAATAGAAATCTGGCTTCAGCTTCTTCTTTTCATGGGTAATTTCCTTCTCTGTGTTGTCTTGAAGACTGGAACATGTGATCCTGCTGCTGACAGCAGGAGTAAACAGGACCTAATGATGTGCAAAGCAATGTGCATCGGCATCGCCTACTCATCCAACATTGGTGGCATCAGCACGCTGCCAGGAACCTCTCCCAACCTCATCTTCTCTGAATATCTCAATCAGTGAGTGACTTTATTACATATATTATACATGATTTGGATATGTATAAGAAGAAAGAAATATAGCATGTAACAAGCTGCAGCATATGAGTGTTAGTGTTAGTTGGACATTTGGGCAAGCACCAACACTACAATGGTCTGATGTCTGTAAATACTGCTTACTTTCAAACCATCCACTTTGAAAACTGTCTTCCCCTTAAGGATTTACCCAGACTGCAACTGTATCAACTTTGGGAACTGGCTCCTGATGTGCCTTCCCATCAGTGTTATCATGCTCTTCCTCACATGGATATGGCTGTACTGGCTGTTCCTCGGCTCAGAGTGAGTGGCAACACACCACCATTATATTAACTCACATATAGTTTTAAATCATTTATTCCATGTTTGTCTACTTTGTATTACAATCCTGACTTCTTTCTATAGATTAATAAGTATCACTAAGTCTGCAAGTAATATTCCCATTAAATTTATTGACGTATGGTTTTACACACTGTGGCTAACCTCAAGCTGACTATTATGATATGTGTAATTATTAAATTGGCGACCTATTTGGTTGTCTAACACATTTTAAGACAAACATTCAGTAAAAAAACAAAAGCACAATTCAAGCTAGAGAAAAACACTAAAAGGGAAACGTGAGGAACGTTTGTCAGTTTGTGCTCATATTAAGTAATAATTTTAGCTAAAAAAGATAAAATAAAAACATTTTGAGTTGATTATTTCTGTGCTGTAACAATACTTATAGTCAATGCATTAGAAAAGCCTGTTAATTTCCCTTTAAATGACAAAACTTTTCATCTTTGAGTCAAGCAGCAGAGTACAGTATTTTGGTTGTGCCCATGGAAACTTTGGTGCAGCTCCCCGTGGGATGGGCTATGGAGGCATCCACCTCACTGGAAAAAAACAAGGTCATCACTGGAGGCAGTTTTAATGGAAAGAGATATCAGATGAGATTCTGCAAACTGTGGTGATCACTCCCACTCTGGGCCGAACTCTATCCTCCAAGGCGTCCACTCTCGACCCCGTGGAGCAGGGTTCATCAGAGACCGCCTCCAGACATTTGGGAATGGAGAGGATGGAATAATCTTCCCAGGAAACACTCAGATCAGCTTGGATGTACTCTTTGTGCCAGAGTGACCAACACAGTCTGACTTGTGATAAATACTGGTTGGAGAGTAGGGTGCCCATCCTGCAGCAATGTTTTACCAAGCTGGTGAGAAGGAGGTGCCAAGATGTTGAGCAGTTAGCTCATGCGCTAATGATGTGCATGCTTGTTGAAGAATGAAATTGTTAAATTCCCAATATGTCCCGCTTCCTCTAAATTTTAATTATCCAATTCAACAAACACCAAACACGAGTCAGTAGCGGAATGAACTGTTTGACGGTGGCGGAGAGAACACTGCAAGTTTCTCATGGCCACGGCTCACATGCTGACATTGCCCTTACAGATGTGGCAACATTTAAGTGTGATAAACAGGCTTTTTAATGGTATTGCATTATCTGCCAAGAGCCACTGTTTTTGTGTGCTAAGTGTATATCATTTATACGCAGGTCAAATGCGTATAAATGATATATGCAATTGTGTTCTGACTCATTCACTTCCAAACCATTTATGACAGAAAATAAAAATAAAATAAAAGGTCATGTGATCCATCATGGCAAATATTATTTCTTAGAATTGGCTGTCTTTAACAGCCAGTAATGACTAGTGACTGTCATATGTCAGCAGTACAAGGAAATCTGCACATATGAACAGTGACGCTTGGGAATTATTTCTATTTTCTCTTTCTTTTTTCTTTTTGCCGTGCTTTAAGAGTTTATACTAATGGTCACTCATTACCTAAACACAGAAAGCCAGTTAACTGGGAACATTTCCAGGGTAGCTGTGATAGCATACTGACTGGAAGGAATGTGCTAAACTTTAATTACCTTTAGTTTTATTCTAAGCCAGAGGAAAAATAAATCAATCTTGGACAAAGTTCTGAACTTTCTCTTCATCTGAGCAGACTGAGTGTACAAACTTAAACATTTTGCATGGAGAATGTATTTTAGAGACGGGGAGAAGCACCCTTATTTCATATACTTCCTGATTCCCAGCTGACACCTACACACTGTCTCCACAGCTTCAAATTCCTGTGGCAGTGTAAAGGAGAGCAGTCTGAGAAAGAGAAGGCGGCAAGGAAGGTTATAGAGGATGAATGCAAATCATTGGGAGCTATGAGGTGATTACTTGGCATTTCATTCATACTTAGATCCATTCAGTAAGTGGATCAAATTTACTTTGCATTTGTTCATGCATGCTACATAAACAATCCTTGCAGTTAGTTACATATTCATTTATCCATTGGTCATAATTCTGTCATTTTTTCTCTCCAGCGCCCAGGAGATCTTCACTGGCACGGTGTTCCTGCTGATGGTGTTGTTGTGGTTGACCAGATCTCCAGGTTTCATGCCGGGCTGGGCTTCTTTCTTTCCCCAGTGAGTCACACTTCTTTATCAAAGCTCTACCATAATATGTCAAGGTACATTTCTTTCCTAGGTGCTTCAATAGCAAGCTACCATACTTCTTTTTTTGAAGATGTGTCACCCCTCATCTATGGGGCATCTTCAGCTCTGACCATTGTTGGAAGTACCAGGGTAATAACTTGTAGTCAAAACAATCACACTACAAGGACTGTTAAAGTCACTAATTGGGCAATTAGACATGCGAGTCTCTGGCCCTACCCTCTATTGGTCGTATACCCAAACACTGAGCTAAATGGAAGGTGGGGTCAGTGACCCACGTTTCCTAATTTGCCTCATTAGTGACTTTAATTGCACTATCAAAGTGCTTGTTCTGATTACAACTTTTAATCCTGTTACTTCCTACAATGCTCAGAACTGAAGAAACCTTTTGGACAAGAGGTCAGACATCTTCAATAAACAAAAAAAAAGTCCAGTTGCCTTCTACTTAGACACGTAGAATTATTGTGTCCTGTATGACTGATTAACACTAGCTTTCTTCTTCACTTTGAAAGTCACTCAGGCTACATCACTGATGCTACTGTGGCCCTGTTGCTGGGCCTCGTCTTTTTTATCGTACCTGCCTATGGACCTGACAGGAAATATGGTAACAGCATTTAATGTTTAAAACAAATAGGTTGTTCAAATTTGACAGTCTTTATCTTATCTTTACTGAAAAAGATGACTTAATCCCACGCGGGGAGACGGTTCACTGAGGCAGCACGGCCTCAGTGAACCGTCTCCCCCCTGAAATGTTTGTAATGTTTATGTAATGGTGATGGTACTGAAACAGCAATTTCCCTCTGGGATTATTAAAGTATCTCTGATTCTGATTCTGATTCAAATTTGACAGTCTCTATCTTATCTTTCCTGAAAAAGATGACTTAATCCCACGCGGAAACCGTACCTAAAGGATCTAGAAAAGAAAAGTCACAGCTAATGTTGTTTAGTACAATGTTCTTTTATGAAACTCTACAATAAATAAAATGAAAAGTAACTAATATACAAAATACTTAACTTTTCAAACACTAGAAGATTGAGAGCAAAAAGAGTCATCAGACTGGTTGTGCTGAATTTAATGCAGTACTTTATGGAGTTACAAGTTTCCAGATCACATAATTCAGTGTTTAAATTGAACAAACATGGTACAGGGTTAGATTTTAACCAAGAAATATCTGTACCAACTTACACATGTCTGATTTGGCTATGTCTCCAATTTATATTTCTAAGTAGAAATTATATAGATCTACCTGCTATAAAACACTTTAATAAACTAGTCAAATTCTTGCCCAAAAATGTAAATGTATCTGCTCATTGAAATTAATTTATAGCTAAGCTTAAAGCTCACTTTGCTCTTTAATGACTGCAAGAGGCTTCAGCAACTATTTTAATGGTCAGTGGAAGAAACTTTGACCAAAGTTAGATCGGTATTTGTCAGAAGGGAATACTCACTGTTTGATCAGATATGTGACAGAGAATCGGTGGGGGGGGGGGGGGGGGTGGGGGGGGGTGGGGGGGGGGGTCTGCTTCTAGTGATGGCATTTGGTGATGCAGCTTTTTTTTCTGACTGGAACCATGTCCCAGGACACATGTTCATAAAGCACATGTGGATGGGAAAGGCAAACCTCCATGACCCCCTTGAAGATTCTACAAGGCTAAAGTTCTGGTCCACTGACCTTCCTCCATGCAACAAGAGGCATGTCAACCATGACAGCCCCACAATCACCAGAGCTAAATGAATTCACGCCTGGCATGATGGTGCAGGTTTTTTTTACTACCTCAGTCACCTCTGGAATGGTAATAGACTCTAGCTCCTCCACAGAGTACACGGAGCCAGGATTAAGGAAGTCCTCTATCCTGTAGCCGGGCAAGCAGTCCCGCCTTCGCCCAAAGCAAATACAGTTAGGGGTGGTCGCCACTTTCTTGCGCTAAGTTTGTAGGTAGTTTTCTAAAACTTTCTCAAACTCAACAGAAGGTCTTTTTTGCATAGCCTCTCCAAATGTCCTGTGTGGCAACATAATCACAGGAGTATTCCAAGCCTTCCACCATGTAAAGGTGATAATTATACATAGGGGGTATATTGGTTTATAATACAGGTTGTAATAATACAACATCTTAAATTGAATTCTGTGAAGAGTAATAATTAACAAAGACATATTTAATGGTAAAACCTATTTGTTGCTAATATATTTCTTATAATATAAGAAAAAACTGACTATGTTGTGCATATCAGATAAATAAAAATTCCCTTTCTTTCTGTTGATACAGAGGCCATGATCTCCTGGGAGGAATTTCAAGCCTCCATGCCATGGAAGGTTGCCCTGCTGGTTGGTGGGGGATTTGCACTCGCTGAAGGAGCAAAGGTTGTGTTTAACTTTTTCAGTAAAACAAATGCTCCTTATACAAACATGAACAGCCTTCTCCAGGTCACAAGAGTTTTTAAAAAAAACCTTAACCTTAGTAAAAAGGCACATATGATGAAGCTAGACCAAACTACAAAGGTTTGGTTGTCAAATATCCCAGTATGATATAGTCAAGTACAGTATAGCATACAGTATATCAAATATAATGCAGTTGCTGAAATTACGAGAACTCCAAAGTCAGTGGCAGCTTTGTCGCCAAATAAAACCAATTCTGATTTTTGTTCATTCAGAGAGAAAAAAAAGAGACAATGTCGATGGTTAGTGGATGGTGCCTTTAACGATAAATAAATCTGCAAATCCTCTGCAAAGAAAATAAATTTGACATTAAGCTGAGGTATGATAGATCCAAGTGACAATAAGGAAAAAAAAGCAGAGGGCCTGAAGTGAAACTGTGTGGCACTCCACACGAAAAGGGAGCATTAGAGGAGAAGAACCATTGGGCAGTACAGAACAAATGAGCCAGCCAGGTAAGAGGTGAAGCGCTTCAAAGCTGTGCCATGGATACCAACGCAGGCCTAGTCCACATGTAGCAGGGTTAAAAAAAAAAAAAGGAAAAATGAAAATCGTGAGTTTTTTTTCCAAAATGTTTTCATCCACACCAACCTGCAGAAATACGCCACTGAGTTGTTGTTGTTGTTGTTGTTTTTTAAATACACCAGACACATAGGGGGCAGTGTGCCACAAAACTAAAGCTTATGTCAGCCAATCAGAATTCTTCAAAACATCCACAACTTCCGGTTAGGAATGAATCATGTCGCCGGGAGGTTCGATCATAATAGACATCATATACGTAGACGCGTCACTGGGCGGGTTCTGCCTATGCTGCGATGCGTCAGAGCGTCCGGCATCATAAATGTGGCAAATCTGCAGTTACTCAGTCACTTAAACAGTATCAGAGGGACTTTAATCTCAGAATATACTTTGTATTCGTAATATTTTTATTTTTGTAATATTACAAGTTTATTTTCATATCGCTTTAGCTTCATTCTCCTACTATTCTATATATATATATATATATATATATATATATATATATATATATATATATATATATATATATATATATATATATATATATATATATATATATATATATATGTAAATATCACACAGCTATTTATTTGGCTTATTTATAATACTTGTCTAAATACAATAGTCTGTACTGTAAGCAAGCTAAAAACCTTTAAAAATAATGGTCTTGCACAGCTTTTTCCTAATGTTGCCACTCTGCAGCTTTAGTGTGTCCAGTTTTGCAACATGGTGCTGCCTTAGTTTATAGAAGGCAGATACAAGTAGTGAAATCAGCCCGAATACATTTCCATGCAGCACAGGAGTGAGGCATCTTCTCTGATCCACATTCACTACAACAGAACTTAACTTTTTTTCTGCCACATACAATATGGTGGTGACGTTAACGTGCGAACCTGCGCCCAACAACTCGTCTACGTATGTGATGTCGATGGGTTCAATCTTGTGGACAGATAAAGAAGTTCAGCTTCTTTTAAACACCATATTAGAATATAAAGTTTATTAAACTCAAGACAATGTCAATTAGGAATTGTTTTTAACTCCACCATATGGCCAAGTGTATAAACAGTGGTCGCACGTGTGATGCAGCGCAGCAATATTGGTTGCAGACTGTGATGCGCCGGACATTAATGTCCGTCTTTTCATGAACACACAAAGGCTCAAAACCGGAGCGTTTATAAATCTCCACTTTGGCCGGAGTTTTTAGGATCATTCGTTTTAAGAGATGTATAACGGCGTTTATGTGTGGCTGATGGCATAACCGAATAAAAATGTATTGTTTTCTCCAGATATCCTGCTACGTGTGGACTGGGCCATAGTCATGTAGGTGAGACAGGTGTGTCATTAAAGACCGCCAGTGCCGGCCCGAGCCTCTTGGGGGCCCTAAGCTGAATTTGACCTGGGGGCCCCCCTCCCACCACGCAGAATCACCTATGTTAGAAGATTATTGATACAAATGTCATGCTATAATAGCGAATATTATAAATAAATACAGTGAGGTTATGTATTAATACAAAATAAATAAATAAATGATACTTAAAATACTTCACTCTTTTATTAAAACTTCTGAATACAAACTGTTGCAAAACATATTAAATAAATTTATATCACTTGTTTAAGTTATTCAATTGTAAAAAAAAAAAAAAAAAAACTGCAACTGGGAGGCCCCCTGGCCAAGCAGCCGCTTAGTTCGCATTGCGGCAGTATTTCTTTCTAAAGATTGTTGAATTAGGTTGAAATGGACTAAAATCAAAGTAACAAGGTGTGTGTGTGTGTGTGTGTGTGTGTGTGTGTGTGTGTGTGTGTGTGTGTGTGTGTGTGTGTGTGTGTGTGTGTGTGTGTGTGTGTGTGTGTGTTTAACAAGGGGACACACCACTGCACGTTTAAAGGCAGAAGGCACAGTTCCCTAAACTAAGACATGAGTTAATAAAAGAGGAGATGAGGACCAACAGTACCCAAAACCTCTTGCAACAATTTCCCATATCAATTGTTGGAAGAGGGTAAAGAGGGCAGTTTGTAGGTTTCAACGCATGAAGCCCTCTTGGGGAACCCTGCTTGCTATTTGAAAACTTACTTGTGCAGGATATCACTGGCTTGATCAAGAAGCAGCTTAGAGAAGGGCTCATCTTTACAACGTTTATGAACGAAACCTTTTTGTAAAACCGGCTACTGTGTGTTTCTGCAGGAGTCAGGCCTGTCCCTGTGGGTGGCTGAACTGCTGAAACCTCTGGGTGACCTGCCAGTCTTGGCCACTGTTGCAGTTGCCTGCATCATTGTCACCACACTGACCGAAGTGGCCAGCAACGCTGCAACCATCACCATCTTCCTCCCCATTCTCTCTCCTCTGGTAAATTACAGATGCAGTAAAATCTGCTTCTTTTGAAGTACAGTATGTTTGTATGGGCAGTGCCTTTAAAGTTTAATCATAATTTGTAATTAGATTTTTTTTTCCATGGGTGTTTTATGCAGTTAGGTAAAAAAAAAATACATTTATCCATAAGAACAAGAGCGACACTGACATCCAAGCACAACTCATCCCTCAATTTGGACAGTTCAAATTATGTTTAATTGGAAAAAAAAAAACTACACTCATGTTAATATTAATATCATATGACTTTTTTCTAGGGGGACTGATAATAAAGCTAATAACTTCAAGGGCATAAAAGGAGAATTGGTGGACCGATGTATGCATTTTACGTCCAGTTCATACATATGTGTGTGCAGGATCATTGCCCTGCGAGAACACCTTACTGTGTCAAGTTCTCAACTACCCAAAGAAGAATTCGATGTCAATTCTTTTTCATTATACCACTGGCAGCAAAACAGCCCTGTAGAATGATACTACTGTAAGCCTAGTTGGCACGTGGCACATTGTTTTGGGGTTCAAAAGATTTACTAGACTCCTCACAACAACCGTCTTTTCACTGTGGCCAAATAATTTCATCTTTTGTTTCATCTGATCATTAAGCCTGTCTCCAGATGGAATTTGGCTTGTCCTTGCAGCTGTAAATTTCAGTCAAAGTTGAAGATGTTGACTAGTGTGGCTTGGTTGTTCCTGATCATTCTAACCAAATGTTAGATGGTGGAAACCTGGACACGACTGGATGCTCAACCAGGACAATGATCTTAAATGCACACCATAACTGGTTCTGAAAGGTATGAATTATAGAACTAGGTCTGCAGACCTGGCCTGTTACCATAAAGAATCAGGGCAACCCATCGACACAAGGATAAAATGATAATCTAGTAACTGAACACAATAAAACTTGAATGTGTTATGAGCTCTGAGAAGGACTGGGAACATCACAAGGGTTTAAGCTTAGCTGTCTCAACATTCCTTTTCTAATGATGTTTTGTGCCGATCTAATAAATCTAATCCAAATTGTCTGATGAATAACATACAAAAGATAACCATCCCAGTTCTCTCATAGCCTTGACTTCTGATTGGTCTTGTTTCAGGCTGAAGCCATCCATGTCAACCCGTTATATGTTCTCATCCCCACAACACTGTGCACATCCTTCTCCTTTCTGCTGCCAGTGTCCAATCCACCCAATGCTGTTGTTTTCTCATATGGACACATTACCATCATGGACATGGTGAGTCCTGCAGAAACAAGCATGGAAACAGCCTCTAATGTCTTTGCATTCTACACACCGTAAAGACTACGAAGCACAAAGATGACATTATTCTGTGGTGCAAGTTCCTTGCCTTACTCTGGTTTCTGTTGCAGGTGAAGGCAGGTATTGGTGTCAATGTGATTGGACTTCTAGCGGTTCTACTGGCTGTGGCAACATGGGGAATTCCTCTCTTTTCTCTTGACACATACCCTGACTGGGCACCAGTTCTCCCAGGCTTTAACTCCACATTGCCTTAACATCTCAACTGTCTCAGGGACATCGGTGTCCTCACGGAACGTATTTTTTACTTCTAAGTGTTATAGTTTGTACTATAACGCTTAGAAGCTACAAGCTAAATTCTGACGCATTCAGCTTGTAGCCAATGACACTGCCGTCACGTGGATGTATCATTTCTGGGGGTGGAAATTTAAGTCCCCACAGCGGCTACATGCAAAGCAAATCAGTTTTCTGCACCCCCAGTGCGTCTTTCTGCGTAAAAGACGTTTTTCTGTGTCAGAGGTTTATTCTTGCCCTACTGTATTTCAATCATGTTGACAGTGAATTTGTGGGGACAGGATTCCTCAGGAATTACCTTTCAATAGAGTCGTCCCTGATGTGTCTGTGTATCAGTAAACCGGGGTTACAGACTTCTGAAGTTGGCATGTCCAGGCGTTCTCTATTTTGGCAGTTTGGACACATTTGGATAAATCTGGAGAACATATCCACAAAAAAACAGGGCTGACTTCAGATTTGAACCTGACATAGAAAAGACTTGTCTCCTTTGGCTCGTTTATTTTTACAACTAGTACCTCCTTGCATCAGTCTGTAGCTGCATGACAGACATTTAAAAAAAAAAAAAGAGAACAAAACCTTTTTATATTGTGTGTGTTCCAACTTACTAAAAGTTGGTTATTAGTACAACAAACTGGACTGTTCTGTTATTTAAAGTGTTATCTTTTGCCAAGCTTTTGCATCTACACCAAAGGGTTCAAGAACAGCATGTCATTGAATTTGGGTATGCTTTTTAGGTGTTGGCATTTTGGAGGTGAGTGTTAAGATGAATGAAATGTCCAGCACAGTTGGTTTGTGCGGGTCTAGCTGCTTCAAGCTAAATGAAAGGGAAGCTCTGAAATGATCCTTTTATTATTCATACAGTGCCCTGAAAAACTGTTTTCTTGGCTTACAGATTTCTTCTGTTTTTGTTTTCTGTCACACTTAACTCTTTCAGATTATCAAAGGTAATTATAATACCAGACCAAGACAGCCTGAGCAAATACAAAAAGAAGAATTCAAATTATGTTTTTATTTATCATGGGAAAAACTGTCCAAACCAACCAGGCCCTGTGTTAAAAAACGTTCCCCTAAACAACTAGCTGTTCCATGTTTGGTTCCAATGGCCGTAATCAAAAGTTTAGCGTAGATCAAAAAGGCAGTTCCACACAGAACTGCCACTCTCACAGAACTGGTCAAGAGAATGCCCACTGTTAGGTCATGAGGTTCTTTACTTTCTCTGAACCAACTTTTGCTCTGAGTTCCATCAGCTCTCACTACCTCTTACTGGGAAAAGGAAAAGCACTTGTTAAAAAGTTGAAATAATCAGTAAAGCTGAAGTTGAGGGACCCACAGACTGAGGCTAGGAGATGGAGAGAGCAGACGGCTAAAACCATTAGACACACGATCGCTTTGTGAATCATCTAGATAAACAGACTTTTCACTGCTCCTTAGAAAGCACCAGAAAGTGTGTTGAAATGCTTCTGTTTTTTAACAGAAACCTGTCTGGTTGGATCATTTGAACCCACACGAATGACTATTTCATTATTAACATTTTGGACAGAGTGGAGCAGACCTGGAAGGTTTGGGAACCGGTGAGTTGGCAGATTATAACGTTTTGGGGTCCTTCTCTCTCCCTCCTGACTACGAGCCAGTGTAGGTGGAGTTGGCAGGGGAGAAGAAATGAATCAGCGCAACAGGTCTGGCACAACAGGTGAAAGAAGATGTGGTCTGAGAGAAAAGACAGTGATGGCATTGATGGCATTTTGTGGGGCTGCAGGCTTCAGCTGGGTGGCATCACAGCTCTGTGGTGGCCATACAGGAGGAACAGGTTGTAAATCAGTCGGCTGCACTCCCATTTCATTATCAAGCACGAAGATGTGGTTTGAAAGATTCAGGATAAGTGGAGGAGGGAGGGGGTTTAACAACGGGTTTTCTCATCTGATCAAGAGCCAGCACTTCTCTCCCAGATAAGAAGGCATTGGGAGTTGAAGCTGAAGTCAGTAGTTGTGATGAGGGTTCCCACAGAACTGCAGCGGAGCCATCTGTGTGGATGACTGTATCTCCTGTTGGATAAAAAAGGAACTGTGCAGTCAGTGGAAAGTGCATTTAAAACTAGCCTACATTGGGCCTGTTTTTCAGATTTCTTAAAATAATTACGTTTGCCTGAAAAACATGTACTTGTGAGAAAGGAGTAGAGACAGCCATTCTGAGCAGATTCAAGGTCAAGGTCTTCAAAAAATGTCAAAACAACCAAATGTCCTCTTAAATCCAACTATCGGAAAATATTTTTTAAAGGAATGAAGCATATCATTTAAGTATGAAAGGAATTAGCTGTAGATAGCTGAGCAGACAAGTCAGCTTCCTCTGTTATCCAAAATTGTGTTTTTCTTTGTCTAAGAATCTGATTGGGCTCTCTTCTTTTGCCTCTATTCTGAGTCAGCCTTAAGTGCTCTGTCAGAGGAGCTGCCCCATTTTCCACATGCAATTCAATAACTGTTGAGGAAAATAGGTCTTAGTATTTTTTATCCTATTTGTTAGGTTTTCAAGAAGAGAGAGTTCCAAAACACACTAGAAGAACTACATTGGCTGGAAGCAGAAGCCTAGTACAAGGTCTCAGACATGCAGTTAAATATTTTAGTAGGGAAAGAACAAGAATGCAGTTGGGGGAGTGGTGTCCTATGGGTTAGAGCAGGATACTTGCATCCTGGGAGAGCTGCACGTTCCCCAGTTGGAATCCCACAGATTGCAACCCTGGGTTCCTGAGGAAGAACCTTAACCCCACAATGCTCTCTGGATGCTGCATAATGGCAGCCCACTGCTCCCTAAGGGATGGGTTAAATGTGGAGGATGAATTTCATTGCAAAGTACAACGTTTCAAAGACAAATACAGATGATGATTATTATAAGATCAGATATTCCTTTATTGTCCCACAATGGGGAAATTCTGGCAAACTCGACATCGCTGTACACAGTTTATAGTAGTGAAAAAAAGAAGCTAATTGAATCTAAAGTTAGTTCTAAAGCATTTTTCATTCTCAGCCAGTCTCCACCCCACCAGAAATGTCATTCTGGTAACATAATGACAATAAAAGCAGCAGAAGATGAACTTTATCAGAAAGACCAAAAACAAAAGTTCAAAAATAAATGGCAAGTAAATATTCCACAATTATTGAACATATGGAATACTAAGGTAAAAAAAATAATAATATTCAAGTTAAACAGTACAAGAACCGTGACCAAAAATAATACCAGCATATTTACAGAACAATATGAGATAATATGAAATGTGCATGATGGTACAGCGACCTGCAGAAAATGTTCCTTAGAGCATGTGGGATGCAGCAGTCTGTCACTGATAGAGCTCTCCAGCTCTGCAGCAGCTCCATGCATGGGGTGGGAGACATTGTCCCTCAGGGATGGGATTTTCCGTACAGTCCTTTCATCTCACACCACCTGCACTGAGTCCAGGGAGCATCCCAGGACAGAGCTGGCTCTTCTAATGAGCTTATCCAGCCTCTTCCTCCCAGCTACAGATAGACTGCTGCTCCAACAGACCACACCATAGTAGATGGCTGATGCCACCACAGAGTTAAAGAAGATGTTTAGGAGCCCCCCCTGCACTCAAAAAGACCTCAGTCACTTCAGGAGGTAAAGTCTGCTCTGTCCTTTCTTGTAAAGAGCATCAGTATTATGACTCCAGTCCAGTTTATTGTTCAGGTAAACACCCAGTTACAAGAGTCCACTATTTCCACATCAGTTCCCTAGATTCTGTTGAAAGGACTGGAGAAATCCTGATGGCACCCCCAGGATTCTCCAGGTGGCCAGAACTCGGTGCAGCAGGTAGATGATGGCCATATATTTGTATTACAAAAACTAGATTTTTAAGCTGGCATAAAAAAATACATCCAGTTAAAGAACATTATTTAAACATGACAACATAGCAAGGCCATAAAAAACTGTGGAACAGCATCTGCAGGATAAAGATTAATTCAGCTCAATCTGCTGTCATAATAACAAGCGTTTTGGTAAGATTAAAAGGTCTCCAAATGTGCACATCTAGTTACAAATGTGTATGTGAAAGCTGAATTTCTAAAATTGTATATTATCCCACACTTTTGTGTAAGTGAGGCCTGCAGAGCGTTAGATGCTCTTCGATGAGAGTGTTTCTCGCAGGTCGGCCCCTCCTGGGAATGTTCCCCACTCTTTCTTCCAGTTGTAGATAATGCCTCTCACTCTGGGTCATTAGATTCCCAAAGTCTTACAAATGACTGATAGATGTCTATGACTTTGTTAAATCAAAACCAAAAAGTGGTTAATCAGTCATGGATAACATTTTCAAATCTTTTTCCTCTAATAAATGAAACCATTTATAAACTGCTTTTTTATTTGCTCAGGTTAAATTTGTCAGATAAAGCAAGCATTGGATGATCTATTTCTCGTAAGATGAAAAAAAAGCTAAACCAGAGGAAATCTGTAAGAGGATAAATATGTTTACACAGCACTATAACCTCGGCCATCCCAGCTATGCTTGAAAGAAAATCTGACTCTGTATTCTGTTGGTGACAATTATCAACAGAAGTCCAACATGTGTCCATCACATTGAGACTCAGACACATTTATAATGTTCTACAGGTTCACATTTTAAAGCACTTCGGAGCCAAGATGTGCTTGACGACTGCTAAAACACATTTGACTGAGTTTTATTCTGAAGTTATTACATTTCTCCAACCATGGACAACAGGTTTCTGTCACAATCTTGTATTTTGGTGGCAGAGGTTGGTAAAACGTTGCACTTCACGGCCAATGATGTTGTGATCCATTCGTCAGATACCAGCTGCTAGAGCCCTGGGCTTCACTGTTGCTCCATTCCTCTGTGTTCTGCCATTTCTTACAGGATTATTAGCTGATTTGTGTCTGAAGCTGCATGAAATAACTGTTTCAACTTTAACTGTTTCACCTTTCCTCCAGTGCACTTCCGTGTATTCTATGAGACAGACCAACACAAAGTAGTGTATAAATGTGCTGTACATTTGGCAGGTGGATCTTATTAAGGGACATTAAGGTAAAGAGGCTGTACACAAATGTATGCCACATTTTTCAGATATTATAACAAAAACATTTTTCTTTTACTTACCAGTTGTGCACTACTTTTTGTTATTCTTTCACATAAACTTAAAATAAAATACATTGGAGTTTGTAATTGTAACATGACAAAACAAGGAAAAGTTCAAGGGGTGTGAATACTTAAGCAAGCCCTTTGTATTTGCCTTTTGGAGCCACACAGGTGGAAACGTTACTTTCCAAAGTAATGTTCTGAACCTATCATATTTCTGATCATTTTAAACAGTGGATGTTTTTGTGTCATTTTGTCTTGAAGCAAATGCACATAAATATCAGTAACTGCTAAACCTGCATGTTTTTGGTTTGTTTTGGTGCCACCAAGTGGCTAAATGCTTAGAAATAAGGCTTAATACAAGTACTGGAAGAGAAAAAGAGCAATATGAGCCACATCATTTTGTTATTGTTTATAGTTTTGTATTAGTACTGTAAAATGTAAGATTTTCATCTTGTGTCAAACAATAAAAGCAAACAAATGTACATAAATGGCAAACAAAGTAATTCCAGTTTTGTGGGGCAGTAGAATAAGGGGTTTACCTTCAAACAAGCAGCTTTTACTGACCTGCATGTCTTTAGAGTGAATGAAAGTGAAGCCAAATCCTTGTTTTTGATGCCAGTATAGGACTGTTTAAAGCAATGACCTCGAGCACTGAAGGAACGCATGCTATGAATGCTTTTATTTTGCTTTGCAGAGGAGAGAAGAAGAACATGCCTTCCAATGGTTCTATAAAACAATACTTTTTGTTTAACAGCAATTGAGGTTAAACATGAACAAACCCAAGCTTGTGTTGACTGGCTGGCTTTGTTTTCTCTTTGAATTATATTTCTAGGCTAAAACTGTTTAATAACATGTTGGAGGTGTGAAATACATGAACAAGTGTAAGTTAAATCCAAAGAATGAAATCAGACTGAGTTTGCACGCTCTGCAATGAATAAAATGTACAAGTGAAGCAAAGAACAGTGCAGGACTATACAACATGTAGTGGTGCCCTCATGCACCCATGGTATGATGGCCATATGCCAGGCAGTACAACCGCCTGACTTCATGCAAACCCAAACTGTGACTCCAATCAAACACCAACTGATGTTATACACGTTCAAGAGCCCCTAAAACACATCCACGAAACATTTAACCCTTAATCAGAGGTTTGGTTGCACAACACATTAGGGGCTATTTCATGTAACTAAATATACCAACATTTCTTAATATCTAAAAGGATTTACTGCAAAGCAAGTTCAACACAAAAGGCCAAATCACATAACCAAGTTAATACAGAAACATTTGTAAATACATAGATATAGGAATTCAAGCTCTCGTTGTCCCAGCCAGTCTTAATAAGATGCAGTATGCTCTGAAAGTCAAAGGAGACATAAACTGTATGATTAACCACAGCAATGAATAATCACAGCAAGCCTAACATGCAACACACGTCAGCTAACACAGCAAATGACTTCATACCAACAGAGTCTGGCCTCCTAGACATGAGGGCCACGGACTATTAATTCAGGCTAGTGTCAAACATGGAGGCAGCCACACAAGACAAGCAATACATAAAATAAGCAGCTAGTCTGCCCTTATAAGACACACTTCCTAGTCTTCTGGACTCATGAAAAAAAGTTAAATAATATTCTTTCAAATCAACTCAAAAAGGACAGCAGGACACAGTATGTCTGACATTACTCTACTAAAACAAATTAAGGAAAACTTTGCCTGTGCAAGTTCTCAGTTATCCGGGTCATCGCAACAGCAAACAGGCTTAAATCGAAGGCAACCGGACTTTCGTATAGTTCTTTCTGAGCCTCTGGGCCCAGAAAGAGTACTGACAATCTGATGACAGGATGTGGGAGTACTTTGCAATAAGCCATCACGGTCAAAATATCGGAGACTTATGTGCATCACAAAGGAAAAATGGAGACATAAACAGAAGCTTAACTAAGGAACATTTCTTTAGAAAAAAGCTAAATGGAGAAACCCTGTCAAGAAACTGGTTAGTGTACTCACCCTCTACTGGCAATGTATTCTGTTACTGCTGCAAGTTGTTCAGTAAGAGACAATCAATTTGTCACTGGATTTAATGACTGGAAAAACTGTGCTAACCGCTTGCATGAACATAAGAATAGATCATCGAACTGCTGTGCCGAGTCTATTATCACTTGGAAATACAAATGCATGCATAAATTCAAACATAGTACAGCAACAGGAGTCTGAGAGAGCATACTGGCTCAACATTTTGAAACTTATAGTGGCAACTACTGGGTTTCTTTTTTCACGTGGACTGCCCTTCCATGTGGACGATGAGTTAGTAGGATCACAATGGGAACTTTCTGGGCTGCTTGGAGTTAATTAGTTGCTTTGATCTATAACTGTCAGAAGATCTAGCCAGATACGGAAACAAGGGCAGGGGAAATACCAGTTACCTATCCTCTACAGTTTGTGATGAGTTTATTCAGCTGATGGCTGAGGAGGTTCTCCATGCTTACACACTGTTTAAAGTTATTTAATGTTTAATAGATAACTCTCTGTCTGTTAGGTATTGTCTGGTGAATATCAGCCCAAGAGCTGATATCAGGACAATAGTTTAAAGGGATGATTCGAGCACTGGCGATCTTTTAACAGCAAACTCTTAACGTAGCCCAGAAAAATGCTCTATTTTAGAAACAGTCACATGAAAGACTTATCTGTTTAGTTTACCCAAAAATCTGTCAGTAGTGTTTGCTTATTGTCACAGAGTTTCTGCTACTTGATCTGAGGGAAGAAGTATTATGAAATTACTAAACCAATAGTGGTCCAAAAACTAGTAAGAGGCAACTATACATTTGAGTAAACTATTCCATATTCCTGGGTCCATGCATGGACTCTTTTGTAAGCTGTATTGCTGACTAGCAACAGTTACCGTAGGACACAGTGTGTCACTGTTATGAAATTAACATGACTTAAAGGCATACTATGCAACATTTTTCAGTTAAGTAATGTGTTCCATACCGTTTTGGATGATTAAATGAGTCATTTCAGGTCGAACAAAGGTTTTCTCGGCCGCCCTGGTGGTCTGTCGGGAAATACCGTACTAGCAATTGCAAGAGCCCTCGGCCCGCATCCACAGGCTCAGAAGTCTCGTGCAAGACCGCGAGAGTCGGTCTTGCTTTACGGCGAGAACTCCATGTGTTTTTGCCCTGCCATTCACTATATGCACGCGCGAAAGCAACAACAAAGAACCGCATGTTAACGTCAAATAAACATGCAAGTATCGATCCATCCATCCATTTTCTGATCCACTTTATCCCTCATGGGGCCGCGGGGTGCTGGTGCCTATCTCCAGCGTTCACTGGCCGAGAGGCGGGGTACACCCTGGACAGGTCGCCAGTCTGTACATGCAAGTGTATCAAGCAGTACCGCGGCAGCCGCGGCCGCCTCGCCAAGATAGCGCTGCAGGAAACCCTGATGTTCATACTTTCACTGTGTTAGTCATTGTTTGTACTGCTGTTTTTTCTACTTTTCGTTGCGTTCGCCTGTCTGCTAAACTCAAAACAACCGCGCCTGGCTTGACGGAGAAACCAGAACAGCTGAGCATCTTTATGACAGTGCAGTTTTACTTTCGCCCTCTGGGGGGAGCCTTGCTGGAAAATCAACCCCGGTTGCATAGTATACCTTTAATCAGGAGCAGTTTGTAGGTAGTACTGATCACACAGGCAGCCTAATTGAAAGTAAAAGTACAAATAAGGCAAACATGGTGTTGCAGTTATTTTTTGAACATTTATTTAAATAAAACACTTCAAATATGAATTCGACATCCTTGTTCATATTTCAGCTTAAATTAATAGAATCAAACACATTCAAACCAATCAGATAAACTGGAAAAATTGGTAAACTCGTGAAACTGTTTAATTTAACATCATCATTCAAATTATTTGACAAAACAATATGTAATATGTAAACAATATGTAACAGAACAATAAAATTTGAAAAAAAAATGCATTCACAACACATCAGCAGTAGTATACACTCTCAACCCAGTACCCTTTGCTCATACTACAGTATATTCCAGACAGACTTGCTTAGTGCAGGAGTTTTCACACTACACTGTGTAGAATGCACAGAAGAGGCAGCACGATGGCTCTTCAACCAGGTCCTTGTATACTTTCTCGGATCAAACTTGGAAGTAGGCGGGCCATTGATATTAATCACCATCAAGTTTCATATGTTTGAGATCAGCAGGACAGCCCTGTTGTCAGAGCTTATAATGTCCATAAGGCTAAAGCTCCTCTCACACTCTGTTGTACTTACAGGGAATGTTTTCATGTAGTTCATGAGTGGTTTTAGATCCTTGGGCTCACTACTGGGCTCCTCCAGTAGGTCCCACATCCCATTCAGTTCTAGGTCTGTGCACAGGTTAAATTGCTTGCACAGTCGTGTAATTTGTTCTTCACCATGGCGGATACTGCGCTTTGATGGCCATTTACTCTGATAAAGGATGCTGAGATCCTTGATGGTCTCATCTCGGAAGCACAAGCGTTTCTCCAGATTGTTCACAAAACTTTGTAAGAACTGGCCTGGATTGACTGACTTTAGCTTTGCAATTGTTTTCAGTGCTGTAAACCGATACTCCCCAGTTTCTTTTGCTTCCAAGGCCTCACTATATTTCTCACCTGGACTCTCTTTAAATGAATGGATCACTCTAAGCGTTTCAGCAGATGCTCTGCTCTGAGCAGAGTTATCAAACAAGATTGAACCTCCTGTGAGAGGAAACATAGTTCATGGACAGTGTCATACATGAGCCCAAGGTCACAAATAAATTCTGGACTTTGAACACGGTCTAATAAATGGATTTTGTGTTCCTCGCCTGGACGTGGGTCACCGGGGCCCCACTCTGGAGCCAAGCCTGAAGGTGGGGCATGTTGGCGAGCGCCTGGTGGCCGGACTTTTACCCATGGAGCCTGGCCGGAATCAGCCCGAACAGGTGACACGGGTCCCCCTTCCAATGGGCTCACCACCTATCGGAGGGGCCAAAGGGGTTGGGTGCATTGTGCAATGGATGGCAGTAGAGGGCGGGGACCTTGGCATTCCGATCCTTGGCTGCAGAAGCTGGCTCTTGGGACGTGGAATGTCACCTCTCTGGTGGGAAAGGAGCCTGAGCTAGTGCGCGAGGTTGGGAGGAACCGACTAGAGATAGTCGGGCTCACCTCGACGCATGGCTCTGGCTCTGGAACCAGTCCACTCTGGAGTTGCCCCTGGTGAGAGGCGCCGAGCTGGGGTGGGCATACTTGTTGCCCCTTATCTCGGTGCCTGCATGTTGGAGTTCACCCCGGTGAACGAGAGGGTGGCCTCCTTCCGCATTTGTGTGGGGGTACGAGTTCTGACTGTTGTCTGTGCTTAAACAGCAGTTTAGATTAATCACTCTTTTTGGAGTCCTTGGAGGGGGTACTGGAGAGTGCCCCTCCTGGGGACTCCCTCGTTTTGCTGGGGGACTTCAACGCTCACGTGGGTAACGACAGTGGAACCTGGAGGGGCGTGGTTGGGAGGAACAGCCCGCCTGATCTGAACTCGAGTGGTGTTCTGTTGTTGGACTTCTGTGCTCGTCATGGATTGTCCATCACAAACACCATGTTAAGGCATAAGGATGTCCACATGTGCTCTTGGCACCAGGACACCCTAGGCCATAGTTCAATTATCAACTTTGTTGTTGTTTCATCTGACCTGCGGCTGCATGTCTTGGACACTCGGGTGAAGAGAGGGGCGCAGCTCTCCACCGACCACTACCTGGTGGTGAGTTGTCTCCGATGGTGGGGGAGGAAGCCGGTCAGACCTGGCAGGCCCAAACGTATTGTGAGGGTTTGCTGGGAACGTCTGGCAGAGTCCCCGTGAGACAGAGCTTTAACTCCCACCTCTGGGAGAGCTTTGAACATGTCCTGAGGGAGGCGGTGGACATTGAGTCTGAATGGACCATGTTCCGTGCCTCTATTGTTGAAGCAATTCTGGTCCACTATCCAGCGTCTCAGGTGGGGGAAGCAGTGCAGTACCAACACTGTTTATAGTGGGGGTAGTGTGCTGCTGACCTCGACTCGGGATGTAGTGCGTCGGTGGGCGGAAATACTTCGAATACCTTCTTAATCCCATCAACACGTCTTCCATTGCGGAAGCAGAGCCTGAGGACTCTGGGTCGGGTTCTCCTATCTCTGATGCTGAGGTTGCCGAGGTTGTTAAAAAGCTCCTCGGTGGCAAGGCCCTGGGGGTGGATGAGATTCGCCCTGAGTACCTTAAGGCTCTGGATGTTCAATCAATCAATTTTATTTGTATAGCCCTTTACAATAGCCGAACGGTACCCAAAGTGCTTTACAATAGAGCCATAAAACAATACGTAATAACATACAGATACAATAAAAAGGTGCTGTAGTGGTGCAGTGCTGCTGGGCGTTAAAAGCCATTTAAAAAATACATAGAAAAGAGCAGACAAAAGGAGGAACACCTAAGAGACTGTATTACCCAGGTCAGAATTAAATGCTAATTTAAAAAAGTGGGTCTTAAGCTTTGTTTTAAAAAGGCTAAGGTCAGTAGTGCTGCGGATGTCAGGGGGTAGTTTGTTCCACAGTCTGGGAGCAGCGACGGCAAAAGAACGATCGCCCCACTGTTTAAGTCTTGACCTAGGGACCTTTAACAGAAGCTGACCCGAGGAGCGCAAGGCTCTGCCAGTATTACCAAAAGTTAAAATCTCAGACAAATACAAATACAACATGCAACAACACAACATCTGAGCGGGCGTGAGGAGGATCAGGGTCTTTTGCACACCCCCGATCTCCGATCGCGGCACCGAGTCTGGGGCCTGGAGGGGGTACGGGCCACTGGTAGCCAGAGGCTTGCCGGGTCTGGGGCTGACGCCTCTGCTCTCCCAGAAAGGGGTGGGGGGCAGGGGTAGCTAGGGTAAGGTCGGGGAGGGAGTGGGTTTATTAGGTATTTAGTGGGTGAGGGGGCTCTGGTTGGGTGGCCCGTACGGGTCGTGTTGCCTCCCCCTCTTTGGGGGGCCTGGTCCGGGGGGCATCTGGTCCGAGGGCGGGGCCGGGGGTTGGGCACAGGCAGTCGTATAGTTGAATGGTGGTGACCCCCCCCCCCCACACACACACTTGGGATTTCTGTATGTGAGTGTTATGTGGGAATGTGTGTACAGCGTCCTTATTGTAAGTCTGTGTGTGGTGAGTGCGGCATTAGGGAGGGATGGTGTGAATGAGTTTGTTTTTTTTCAGGTTCGGGTCCGGTCCTTGGCCCTCTGGCGCATTGACGGTCCTCGGGTTTGGGGCTGGTTCCCGGTGGTGGCTTTGCGGGGCCTGGCCCCCCGGGGGTCGGCCAGGGCCCCCGCCGCGCCGCGGGGGCGGGGCGCCCCTGGGGCTCATGGCCGGGACCACTTCCCTCAAGGCTCATGGCCGGGACCACTTCAGCGCAGCTGGCTGCCGGCGGAGCCCACGGGCTTGTCCCCGCGGCTCCTGGGGGCGTCGGCATTGCGGTGGCTGGGGGATTTCCTCGGGGTCGTCTCTCCTCTTTTCTCGGGGGGTGGGGGGGTGTTGCAGATTTCCTGTGATGGCCCCTCTTGGGCGCCCTGCTTTGGGGGCCCCTTTGGGAGTTTGGGGTTATGGGTCCCCTGACCACTGCCTCTGTGCTCGGGGAAGGCGGGCCTTTGGTTCTCCACAACCACTATCGAGCTATTTCCTTCTGGATAATTTTCACCTAAACTAGTCCACTCTCACAAACTCCCACAGGTGCAGTGTTCACTTATATACAGAAAGCCTGTAATTTATTTATTTATTTTCTTTCACTTTCTTTTTTCAAGTATCACATTACACATGTCAGCTTAAATAATATTACATATGATTTAGTAATGGCATCAAGGTGTTACTCGATTGTATCTGTTGCTTTATGTCTGTTGGTTGTGCTGTTCTTTTTGCGTCTCTTTCCAGGTGATGGAGCAGATAGAGGACGTTTTATCATTCTCTCCCTTTTATCTCTTCTTTCTTTCACCTCTTCTCTTTCTTTTTTTTCTCTTTTTGTTCTTCCTTCACTCTCCTACTTTCCCATTGTAGTGTCCATATAATTCGAAATTCTCCCTGCAGGAATCACAATAAAGCTATTTACATGCACAAATCAAGCGGAGCACTATGGCGAAAGCTGTTTGCTCCACTAGTGAAAGCAAAATCTGTCGAGCTCTATTTGGCATTAAGACATCAATTTTTATTGCCACATTGCTAGACAGGACACTGGGAAAAAAATAAAAAATAAGGGGGGGTGGACAAGCCATAAATGGCTTTAAAAACAAACAGCAGGAGTTTAAAATAAATTCTAAAATGGACTGGAAGCCAGTGGAGAGACGACAGCACAGGGTAAAGTGTTTGCCTCTGGACGTGCTTGTTAAAATTCGGGCAGCAGCGTTCTGTACAAGATGGAGATGAGAAATTGATGACTGACTGAGGCCAACGTAGAGGGCATTGCAGTAGTCCAGTCTTGAACCGATGAAAGCATGGATTGCCTTCTCAAGATCCTGCCGACTGTGAAAGGACTTGACTTTGGCCAAAAGACCAAGCTGAAAAAAGCTTGAGCTGACAACAGAGCTAATCTGTTTGTAAAATTTGATCCCATTATCAAATGTTACTCCAAGATTTTTGACATGAGAATTAAAAAAGGGGGCCAGAGTACCAGAGTTTGTGGTGAAAACATTTGACATAGATGGAGAACCAAACAAAATACATTCAGTTTTGCTGTAGTTTAAGTGCAAAAAGTTCTGTGACAGCCACTGCTTTATATCTGTGATGCAGTCCAATAGCTTAGTAAGGGCAGTGTTTTCATTTGGTTTCATGAGCAAATATATCTGCAAGTCATCGGCATACGAGTGAAAAGACAGGTTGTGCTTTTTATAATTGATCCCAGAGGTAACATATACATTGAAAACAAAATAGGGCCGAGGATAGATTCCTGTGGCACTCCACAGGGCAGCGAAACCTTTGAAGAGCGGTGGTCACCAATCGCGACAGAGAAACTCCTGTTTGTCAGGTATGGCCTAAAACACTGGAGAGCGGAGCCACGGATGCCGACGTGCTCTAGGGGAGATACAAGGACTGAGGTCCAGCCTTACCAGCACAGCAGGGTTCCCAGCGTCCACAAACAAGGCAATATCATTGCCCACCTTTAACAGTGCTGACTCGATGCTATGTTGGGATATAAAACCAGACTGAAATTTATCAAGAATAGAATTGGTCTCCAAGAATGTCTGTAGTTGATTAAAAACAACTTTTTCGAAAACCTTAGAAAGAAGAGGCAAGTGGGAGACAGGTCTAAAATTGGAGAGCACATAAGGGTCAAGATGCGTTTTTTTATGAGGGGCCTAACCATAGCGTGTTTGAAGGCAGCTGGAACAGACCCTCAACTAAGACAAGTGTTTATAAAAACAAGCAGGCTTGACCCAACAGAGCTCAGAATCTCCTTCAAAAATTTGGCTGGAATAATATCTGAAGGACAGTTCGTTGGTTTCATGCCACTAACCACCTTAGTAAAAGAAGACAAAGAAATGGTCTCAAACCGTTCAAATACAGCAGTGTGTGCCGGAGGAGCACAGACATCATCAAAAGACATATTCATATTCATATTACAGATATTCTGCTGGACAGATGCCACTTTATCAGTGAAAAAAGACACAAACTCCTCACAAGTTGTAGTGGAGGCATGGGACAGGACAGTAGGGCATGGGTTAATGACAGAATCAATAGTATTAAATAACAGTCTTGGATTATAAGAGCTGTTAGCTATAATGGAGGACAAATATTTGCACTTAGCTTCCTTTAGCGCTCTTTGGTAAGCAGCCAAACTGTCCCTTAACCAGATCAGGGATACATGCAGTTTATTCTTTTTCCACCGCCGTTCAGCCTGTCTGCATTGTTGTCTGAGCAGACGGGTATAGTCATTCAGCCAGGGATCTGACTTAGTTTTAGTAATTTTTTGCCGAAAAGGAGCAACAGAGTCAAGAATCGCAGAACATGTTAAATGAAAAGTGGCTATTAGGCTGTCAGGACAAAGGGGAGGAACCAACCTACAGTCATCAGACAGCTGAGAGTTTCTAAAGGCAGCAGCAAACTCCCCAGCCGTTGATGGAGTAAATGTTCGGTGTCTGCGAGCTGGGGAAACTGGTTTATTGGCAGTGGGGGGGGGGGGGGGGGCAGCAAAATCTAAAACAACAGGGAGGTGATCCGAGATAGCAGTGTCGACTATTTCTCTGAGGGAAACCGAAAGCCCATGAGAGATGACAAGGTCAAGAGTGTGCCCATACTTGTGTGTTGGTGCATTAACAGATTGAATGAGATCAAAGGAGACTAAAAGGCCTTTGAATTTGTTGGCCAGTTGATTTGCTGCACAACAAACATGAATATTAAAGTCTCCACAAATCAGCAGTTTATCAAACTTTGGGAGAAACTCAGACAGAAACTCTGAGAACTCTTGGAGAAAGTCCTTATTAGATCTGGGTGGGCGACAGGGATCATGGAGGGAGGAAGCCAAAGACAATTTTGGTCTAACGAGGAGTGAATGCTAACGTTTTCTGGGGGCGTCTGCTGCGAGGCAACCAGCAGGAAGGACGCCATAGATGCGGCGGTGTAGACTCCAGGTAAGGCCTCTTTGAGTGTCCAGCAAAGCCGCAGATTGGCAGTTTATACAAAGATTTGCGAATATTAAGAAGTGTCAGGCGATCATACACCAGCAGCGGTGACACACTCCGTACAACAGACAGCAGAAACAGGAAAAACATTAACACTCTCAGCAGACAGTTGTGGGGCTGTGTTGGTTAACGCGGCTCTGTAGCATTGTGTGGACATCGGGGGCAGTTCCTCTGGATTGGCAGACTGGGGTGGTGGTCCCCCTATTTAAAAAGGGGGGACTGGAGGGCGTGTTCCAACTACAGAGAAATCATACTCCTAAGCCTCCCCGGTAAGGTCTATTCCGGGGTTCTGGAAAGGAGGGTTCGTCGGACAGTCGAATCTCAGATTCAGGAAGAGCAGTGTGTTTTTTGTCCTGGCCGTGGAACACTGGATCAGCACTACACCCTCAGCAGGATCCTGGAGGGGGCATGGGAGTTTGCCCAACCAGTCTACATGTGCTTGTGGACCTGGAGAAGGCATTCGACTGTGTCCCTCGAGGGATCCTGTGGGGGGTACTCCGGGAGTATGGAGTACCGGGCCCTTTAATAAGGGCTGTCAGGTCTCTGTATGACCGGTGTCAGAGTCTGGTCCGCATTGCCGGGAGTAAGTCGGACTCGTTTCCAGTGAGAGTAGGACTCCGCCAAGGTTGCCCTTTGTCACTGATTCTGTTCATAACTTTTATGGACAGAATTTCTAGGCGCAGCCAAGGTGTTGAGGGGATCCGTTTTGGTGGCCTTAAGATTGCGTCTCTGCTATTCGCGGATGACGTGGTCCTATTGGCCTCATCAGGGCATGATCTACTGCTCTCACTAGAGCAGTTCGCAGCCAAGTGTGAAGCGGCCGGGATGAAAATCAGTGCCTTCAAATCCGAGACCATTGTCTTGAACCGGAAAAGGGTAGAGTGCCTCCTCCGGATTGGGGAGGATGTGCTGCCCCTAGTAGAGGAGTTCAAGTATCTTGGGGTCTTGTTCACGAATGAGGGGAAGATGGAGCGGGAGATCAACAGGCGGATTGGTGCGGCGTCTGCTGTGAAGTGGGCGCTGTACCAATCTGTTGTGGTGAAGAGAGGGCTGAGCCAAAAGGCGAAGCTCTCGATTTACTGGTCGATCTACGTTCCTACACTCATCTATGGTCACGAGCTTTGTGTCATGACCGAAAGAACGAGATCCCGGATACAAGCGGCCAAAATTAGTTTTCTCCATAGTGTGTCTGGGCTCTCTCTTAGAGATAGGGTGAGGAGCTCAGTCATCCGGGGAGGACTCAGAGTAGAGCCGCTGCTCCTCCACGTCGAGAGGAGCCAGTTGAGGTGGCTCGGGCATCTGGTTAGGATGCCTCCTGGATGCCTCCCTGGTGAGTTGTTCTGGGCACCTCCCACCGGGAGGAGGCCCAGGGGAAGACCCAGGACACGCTGGAGGGACTATGTCTCCCGGCTGGCCTGGGAACGCCTTGGGATTCCTCCGGAGGAGCTGGCCCAAGTGGCTGGGGAGAGGGACGTCAGGGCCTCCCCTACTGAAGCTGCTACCCCCGCGACCCGACCCCGGATAAGCGGAAGACAACGGACAGACGGACGGACAGACGGAACACGGTCTAGTAAACCTCTGTACATTTGCCTCTCTTTGGTGGACCTCGTCTCATCACAGCAAGCGTTTTTAAAATGCTTTACCAGAGCTTCCAGGGATGTCCAAACAGCACGAACAGTCCGAAAGCTACTGGCCACCCAGCGTCAGTGTTGTAGTCAAGTCACTATGCCTCGAGTCCGAGTCCAGGTTTGAGTCTCCAGTGTTCGAGTCCGAGTCAAGTCCAAGTCATTTAAAAAAAATCCGAGTCGAGTCCGAGTCAAGTCCACTACTCATCCGAGTCAAGTCACTATTGATCCAAGTCAAGTCCAAGTTCCGCAGGGGCAAAACTCACACTCTGACCAATAAAATGGCCAGAGTGTCAGTCAACGTACCAAAGTTTCCCCGTCTGTGTCACACCACTTTGCTGCTCCCCCTCCCCTCTCGTACATGCCTCAGCGGCGGGCTGGCCAGGCTGAGCCTGCAGCTGTTTGGCTGGCGCCGCTTAACCATGTGACGGTACGAGAGGGGAGGGCGAGCATCAAAGTGCTGTGACACAGACGGGGAGACTGGTGAATCTGTGTGGAAGTGGGTGTACGCAATGCTGAAAGAAAAAAAAAGGTCGGATAGGCCGTATACCCTGTACACCCTGGACTACACCCCTGGTCTTAACTGTAAAAACACACTCAAATTACATCAGCATGGCATGGTTTCAAAATGCTAACAGGAGCTATGTAAGTTAGCTCCACATGTTTAAAAACCACCATGAAAAGGATTAAATAAACCGTTCTAAATAAACCATTTAACTTTCCATGTTTATTTCTCTGCCAAACCTGTCAGTGCCTCTGTGTCAGTTTGGTTCACTTTGGACATCCAGTTGGAAGCAGTTCAATTACTCCAAGGGAAAGTCGGTTATTTCAGCAACGGGCAGCAGCTATGGGTTAGCCGGAACGTGGCAGCCGGAGCAGGCAGGTCTGAATCGTAATAGAGTCTTTGACCCGGTTGCAGCGGGCGATTTCAGCTCCGCTTTTGCTCTCAGCTTGGGAAAATGGGTCCTGTGCTGGCTGCAGGCGGGAGGCCGCTCCGGGCCGTCTGGAGTCAGTTTCCTGCAACCGCTGAGAAAAACAAAACAAGGCTGGTTTCGACATAGATGGATTCGTTACTCCTGCGTCAGGTTACGCAAAAGTTAGACTGCAGACTTAGCTTCAATCCAGCCTGCAGTTCTCTGAGCCCAGTCAGGTCCTCTGGATGAAGATAATTTCCCCCCTTTGTCGCTTCATGAGCAATGGGACTGAGTTTTATAGAAAGCACATTTTACTCAGCTTGGCCGACCCTGCAGATGTTTGTGAGTCTTTGAGTCCCGTGAGGCCCGCATGGGTGGCAAGAAGGAAGATAAGTGAGGTGTAGCCACTGAGCTATATAATACACTGGAGTGCTAATTGCCCGCTGTTAGAACGAGTCGCTTTGAAGCCACCAGCCGCCATATTGGTACTCCCTATTTTCCCCCAGTAACTAGGGAATGTGTGCGCTACAGCATCAAATAACGAGGATTTTCTCATGTTCAGGGGGGCTTAAAACTTTTAAAATGTCAAATGCCATATACTTTTATGTTATGTTCTAAAACTACAAGTACTGAGAAAGTCATGTGCTGAAATATTTTGCATTTTATTCATTTAAATATACATATATAACATTTATAAATATATAAATAACAATATACATAAACATATATTTACATATATGTATACATATATATATACATATATACATGTACAAATATTTATATAAACATATATGTATATTTAATATGAATAACATGTAAAATATTTCAGCAGCTAATTTCCTAGTAGTTGATAGTGTTAGTACATCCACTGACTGTAGAATTACCTATGAAACGATTGCACACAGCCAGAAAACTGCTTTTTGTTGTGAGAGTAGGGAGTAGCAAGGTGGCGGCCAGTGACTTCAGTTTTTAGGCAAAATCAGCACTCCAGTGTATTATATAGCTCAGTGGGTGTAGCATGGCTTCATAGCAGGGCACCCTGCTGGGAAGGGGATGGGAGTAGTTCTTGGTGCCTGAAAAAGTCTGAAATTCCTCTGCTTACAACCCATTCTGATTTTTCATCATGGCTTGATGGCACAACAATGCCATTGTAAAAGAAGTTAAAGATGGCAAGTACTTCTCCATTATATATATATATATATATATATATATATATATATATATATATATATATATATATATATATATATATATATATATATATATATATATATATATATATATGTGTGTGTGTGTGTGTGTGTGTGTGTGTATTTCATTACATTAGCCAAACCTGAACATACTTTGTATTTTTTTTTTTCAAGTTGTCCCACTTTTTTTTGGCCTGTTGTGGCTCAACTTCACCCTCCAGGCCCGTTTTTTGCAGGATTGTTCTAAACAAGAGAAACGAGAAGAGATAAACACACAAGGATCACTACTATCACAACTATAAGATTAAAAAAAGTGACATCTGGGCATCATTTGATGTGATCAAAAGATTATATTTGTACGTTGGTGTTTGAACAGGACTTCTTTGAACTTGTGTGACTTTTACATACAAATGCAACATGTATATGGAATTATGCCTCAACTCTTACCTCCATCCGACTGCGGCAGTATTTCTGGCCCCGGTAAAGAGGTGGTTATTTTGCCCACGGAGTTTTATCAACTCCTCTTGTATGCTCCCTGCTGCCTAGAACAAAATGACATGTAAAGCATATTTCTGTTATGTCAACAGGCAAAATGACTGTTCTGTATAATTACGCCAGTATTGTTCTTCAAGTGAATTATACTTTAAGCCTTATTATACTGTACTGTAAATTAACTATACGTTATTGAGTATTCAAACAAAACTTTTGCAGTATTGACAGCCCAGTACAGCTGGACTGATGTAATTTCTTCAGCTGCATTAAGCTTTGGCAGTGCTAATCATTTGTAATAAACTGTATGAGAATAAATTGATCGGATTTGTGAGGGACACGGCTATCAGCACAGTTACAATAAGATGTAGGTTAAAATAAAAAATCGTGACATTTTTATGAAGGCTTTTAATGTTGCTGAACGTCTCGTATCAACAGATTAGCTCTAAGCTTTAGCTTTAGCTGGTCCTACAAATTCCGGTGGCTCCGTTACTGTCATGTATTTTAATAGATGTTCAGTTAAAAAAATAAAAACAAACTGCTTACATTTAAAGCTGTACTCAGCACTACTGCCAGCGCTGCTGCTGCTTTCCATTAGTCTTGATGAAAATCCACCTTCTTTTTTCTTCTTCAACTACTAAAAAAAAGCAAGCAAAGCACCTCGGGAAATCTTATGGCAGGCGAGGCCACTGAGGACAGTAGCGGTGCATCCTCAGAATTCGGGGAAAAGGAGGACGCATTTGAAGGCTGCATTTTAAGCATCCTCAGAATTTTTGCCAAATGGGACAGCCTCCGCGCATCGTTGTGACGTCACCGGCCTTAAAATGCGTCCTTCGAAGGACGCAGCCGCCGAAATGAGACACAGCTTTTGTCACAAGAATAGCAAAGACTAATTTTTTTTTTTATGGAGAAATTTGTTTTTCTAACTAAAACAAAATCTATGGATATTAAACAAATCAATGCAGCCACAGAAAATCTGAAGAAAATATACCCTCAGGATCTTCAAGAGGACTTTACTGCAAAGTTTTGCCAGTTCATCTCAATGGTTAAAGAGGAAAAATCAGTCATGGCCATGTAAAAGAAGTTCCTAGAGCTAGGCTTGAAGGATGCTTTCCCTATGCAGACATTTGCCTTGGCATGTCTCTAACATTACCAATTGCAAACTGTTCAGGAGAACGATCACTTTTGTTATTGAAACGAGTGAAAACACACCAGAGAGCAACAGTAACAGAAAAAAAAAACTGAATGCCTTTGCCCTGAGAATGGATTTACAACCTCCCTGGATTTTGAAGACATTATTGAGGATTTTGTCTGATCAAAACTCAAGAGAAATCTGTAAATGTAGGTTTTCCATTTAAAAATCCAAATCTGAATAAGTAAAATGAATATTAAAATTAAAGGTAAAATGCATATCAATTAAATGTATAATATATGGCTATACCTTCTACTATTAAGAAATTAAATTTCAAGAACAAATCAAGTATATTCAAATCTCAAACAGTTTTCTTTCATCCTATGTATACATTTTGTTATTTCTCCACAATATCATGATCAGGCTGTCAAGACGTGCTGCGATGGAGACCTGAGATGCTGGAAGGCTGAAGATTATCCGTGAGTGGAGCATGCTAAATGGTTTCTTCAGTAAATGCTGCTGCTAATTAAGATTTTCTACAAAATGTAATTGCTTACATTTATTTGCTGTGTTTACAAAGCAATGCTGACACTTATTGGAGATTTACTGGCACTAATGTCATAACAATGACATTCGCAATGGTTAAGATAAGGATAATTTAGTAGCATTTAACAGAGCCTTGTAGTAACGAATAAATACGGTAATAAAAAATTGCCTGATAGACAGTTTAATATACGACACATGACTTTTTTTGATATACAAAGACCCAACTTCTCGTAACCAAAGACTACACTATGTAAAATGTGAATTAACTTTTATTAGTAACTTTGGTACGTTTCAGATTTCAATTAATAAATAACATTGATGGAGGTGGCTCCAAAAAATACAGTCTGCCCAGTATAGTGGGATGCTTTTGATTTTAAAACCCTAAGATCCATAAATTCAGTACGTCTCCCAAAAATAAGTTTAAATCTCATTCTAATCAGGATTTTTAAACTGCGTGTCATGACATAAACTTTAATTTTTAAATTCTATGTTACAAGACAACAGTGAGCTTGATATGCTTGACAGCCAGTAAACAGATTTCATGAGTTACCATGGTGACCTTGCTCAGGTAAATAAAGCTGCTGTCATAATTAAATACATTAGCTTTTGGCAAGGCAAGGCAAATTGCTTTACATGATCAAAATACAGGGAAAAAAACACAGAGAAAAGCAAGTAGTAGGTTCTAGGTATGCAGAGTAGGCTGGAGCTAGACGACCTGAGTGGTCTGGAGGGTTGATACACTGATAACAAGTCTGTGATGTATTTAGGTGCTAAGCCATTCAGGGATTTATAGACTAACAAAAGTATTTTAAAGTCTATTCTCTGAGATACAGGGATCCAGTGTAAGGACTTTAGAACTGGGGTGATGTGCTCTACTTTCTTAGTCTTAGTGAGGACACGAGCAGCAGCGTTCTGGATCAGCTGCAGCTGTCTGATCCACTTTTTAGGCAGACCTGTGAAAACACTGTTGCAGTAATCAATTCGACTAAAAATAAGTGCATGGATTAGTTTTTCCAGATCCTGCTGAGACATTAGTCCTTTAATCCTGGAAATGTTCTTCAGGTGATGGAAAGCCGACCTTGTTATTGTCTTTAGATGCTTTTGGAGGTTCAGGTCTGAGTCCATCACTACACCCAGGTTTCGGGCCTGATCAGTGGTTTCTAGCTGAAGCAGCTGGAGCTGTGCGCTAACTTTTGATCTCTCCTCTATTGGTCCAAAAATTATTACTTCAGTTTTGTTTTTATTCAATTGAAGAAAGTTTTGCCACATCCATTCATTGATTTCTTCTAGGCATTTTCTTAGTGGTTGAACTGGTCCATAGTCACCTTGTGACATGGTGATTTAGAGCTGTGTGGACCCTTGGGGAACCCCACATATAATTTTTGTCGTCTGGGATGTAAAGTTACCTACTGACACAAAAAAGTCCCTGTCCTTTAAGTAGGATTTAAAACAGTGGAGAGCTGTACCAGAAAGGCCGACCCAGTTTTCCAGGAGTTCTAACAGAATGGAGTGATCAACAGTATCAATGCTGCTGCACTGAGGTCCAACAGAACCAGCACTGTGGTTTTTCCACAGTCTGTATTTATATGGATGTTATTAAACACCTTGATAAGGGTGGTCTCTGTACTGTGATGAGCATGGAAGCCAGACTGGAAAACATCAAAGCGGTTGGTCATCGTTAAGAAGGTGTTTAATTGCTGAAATACAGCTTTTTCAATAATCTTACAAATAAAAGGGAGGTTTGAGATGGGCCTGTAGTTCTGGAGAAGTAGTTTGTCTAAATTATTCTTTTTAAGCAGTGGTTTGATAATTGCTGTTTTTAGAGACTGGGGGAAAACACCTGACTGAAGGGACGTGTTTATTATCTGAGTCAAAGCTTTTGGCTCCATGGACTCGATATGTCGCTACTGTCAGCTTTCTGTCTCTTTCTCTCTTCTTCCATTTGGCAATGTAGGTGAACAAAAACAACCTCGACATTGTAACAGTCAAATCCACCTCGAGTCAAAGAAAACAATCTTTTAATTGAATCCAGGTAAAGGGAGTAGCGTCTATCTCTACCCAGCACAGATTTATTTTCAACTGCCTGTGTGTCTTTTGTTGTGGGTTTAAAAAAACAAAACAAAGTGACCCCTCCTCACTGTGCTCCAGCCTCAGCCTATCTCTGCTCGCAGCCACAGGTTGCTCACCTGTGTCTCGAGCTCTACGCAGGCAGCAGCGGGCGCGCGCTGCCATACCAACACATTGTGTCTGCGTGTGAAGGAACGAAGCTCGTGCGGCGACATCTTCATATTAACCCGGAAAACTCCGCCTGCCTGCCTGACGTCGTCACAAGGAACAGTGGCTCACTCGGGTCGTGACTCCAAACGCAGCACTTGTTCCAGCAGGAAACCGGTGGTGACAGGTGAAGTGCCGACGGCAGCGCCACGTCAACCAGAGCAAACAAACTAACTCAGGCGCTAACAGGAGTTTCCCGTTTGATTTTGCTAGTCTGGAGCTGAGCTTTGCCTCTGGTCACCATGCTGGACCCTTCCTCTAGCGAAGACACGGGCGCGGAGTCCGACCCAGAAGTTGCCCGAGAGCCTCAGAGGAAACCGTCCGTCCTCTCGGCGGCAAAGAAGGGGGGAAACGTCTGGCGGACGGGCGGTGAGCGGCTGCAGTCCACCGAATCTGGAGGCGCCCCCGGTAGAGGTGCGAAGGGCTCCCCCTCTGCAGGTGACGATGAGGAGGAAAAGAAGGAGCGAGAGCGCGCCCAGAAGGAGGAAAAGGAGAGGAGAACCAAGCTGCAGATCTACGTGTTCGTGCTGCGGTGCATTTCCTACCCGTTCAACGCCAAGCAGCCCACCGACATGGCCCGCCGACAGCAGAAGGTGAGACCGAGCAGCGCGCTGGACACAGCTTCCCTGGGCTCTCAGCCGCTCTCTGACTCATTGGCTCTAGCAAAGCCTTCAGACAAACATCACAACCTTACATTGTTTTGAACGAATATGGCACATAGCACAGTCCCACATCTTCTAATTTCTGAAAAAAAAAAAAAAATAATAATAGCAGTTGCTTTGGTTCTCCAATAGCTCCCATTACACTTGTTTTAGATGCAGACCAGTGGCAGCTGTTCTCCAACTTTACAGATGCTTCCAAAATTTACACAATTGGCATAGCATGTTGCAAATCCCTGTGTGATGCAAGAACAAAACAAAACACAAAATAAATCACATTTGGCATCAGAGGTGCTGTTAGAACCCTGGGACATGGAAACTATTTCTTTATTAAATTATCACACCCGTCCATCACTTCCCCTCTGTCCTTTACACGCCTGCTAGGTGTTGCTCACCTCCCGGTTGCAAAGGGAAACGGACACTAACAATCAAAGGAATCTTGATAGGAAGGAAGGAAGGATCTACCAGTTTATGCTGTCTACATATCAGAACACAAGCAAAAAGTGACAAGTGAATTTCTCCAATGTGGGATCAATACAGCCTATCTTATCTTATCTTAAAAACAAAACCAGTCTCACAGTACTAACCGGACACTTAAAACAGAAACGTTAATAGCATTTATAGTTTTATTAACCACAAATCAATCAATAATTACACCGTTGCCACAAACAATGTAATAAATTGATGATTATGGCAGGAAAAATGTCATCTATGACATTTATTTATTTTCAGTTAAATTCTGGTTCTTAAAGTTAAATTCAGTGTCTGCTAAAATGCCAGGTTATTTCAAATACTGCAGGAAAACAATAAAGACCTGCAACATCTTCATTCAGTTTTTAAGTGAAGTTTAAGATAATGAGCTCATTGCACAGAAGATTTGTCACTTCTTGCCATTCTGATCTCTAACACAGAGTCTAATACTATTAATAAACCATATTAACATTTAATCCTCCAAAATGGAACAAATATAGCTGAAGTCATTGATTGATGGCGCTGGCCAGCAACACTGTCTTAGGGGCTAAGCCCTGGGTGGTATGGAGTTATATCTGTGCCTTTGAATTGAGCGCGCAGGAACCAATCCGAGCGAGCGGTGAGACAGGTATTCAGTGTTTAAACATCACGCACGCATGCTCTAAACCTGTCTGCCACGCACTCAACTCTGATAAACTCTTCTCACCCACTATCCTCGCGCTCAGTTCCGCGTCTGCTCACACTCGACCTGCTCATTCAACGCTCAGCACCAGCTGTGCGCTCGCTCGGCTGTTTCTCCGCTCGCTCGACTCCGTCTCTGCGATCGCGACTTCAAAAACTGTTCACTCCACCAGCCAATCACAGACAGCTTTTTTTTCTCTCCATCCAATCAGAGTATGGCTTGCAAATACTGCATTCGGATGGATTAAATCAAAATGCTGCAGTTTTTGGAAGAAATTACTAAACATAATGGTGGGATTAAAGAAATCCATGAACAGCTTAAAGTAGAAGCTTTTTCTCCTCGTACCCTGAGATCTATTGACAAGATTACATGGACGTGCAAAGACATGCGTACATTTGAGCAGCACCGCTACAGTGACATGGCCTGAATGGCAGGTATCACATTATTTTTTTTTAGTTGCCATCAATTGCAGGCTCCTCCTGACTCTTTCTCACCTCATGCTTGATGACTAATGTCTTCCACTCATCATCCACAACTATTCCTCTACATTTGAAGTTGTTTCTCTACTAAAGCTACAGGGGAACAGAATATTTCAACCTTCCTTTTCTCTGAAACAATCTGTTCTCCCTAAATCTAGAACAGAGACCAATCACATCATGTTTTGGCTTATTGCTTTGGGTTTTTTCTCTCTCACCTATTTCAACTATTTCAATAACTTTGGAAACTCTGCTAGACTTTTTTTCTATTTATCCAGTAATGTTTTATAGTTTACATTAGAAAAGTGGTTTTAATAAAAATAAGGAGAGAATTCTGATCCTGTACTTGTCGTGCTCAGTGACTGAGCTTCCAGTGGTTTGTGGCAGTAAATAAAAAAGTTTTAGTAAGACTGACTGCGTGTTAGGTTAAACTATTGTTCAAGTGAACAAGACTCAAATTAGAGAAGACTGTACTTATTTTGGCACAAAAACGACCCAAAACAGAAAACTGGGTCAAAAACGAGAACACGTTTAATTCTTTTACTGGGGGCCACAGGTTCAACAACAAAAAAACCTTGACATCTTTGGGCTGAAGAATCCTCCTGTCGGGCTGTTGTTATTTTGTTCATAAAGCCATAATGCTGCAGGGTATCTTATTTCAGAGGAACTAAATTTCACACAACATGGGCTCACTGTTATAAAGGCCAAACTCAATGCCTCCTCTTGCCTGATTCTCCCACTGCTGTCCGTTTCCCTCGCCCTCCGGCTAGCCCAGCATCCACCTTCACTGGCTGCATCTCTTCCTCCTCTCTCAGGTGGTCTGAGAGCATCCTTCAACAGGATCGTCTTCACTGGCAGTTGTTTAAAAATAACTCTGTAAGCTTTGGTGTGGTTTCTAGTAATTCCTGAATCTAACAGGTTTATATATTTTTTCTTTTCTAAACACTGCTCTCAAGTTTCTTTACTGATGTTTTAACAACCTTCACTCAGTCACAGCGGAAGTACAAAACCAAAAACTAGCTTTTCATGTTCTGATTGGTCAACCCATGGATCATAAATCAGTGAGGCCACATGGGCCACTTTTAATTTGGGAAAAATCAGCTGCCATCAACCTGCATCTACAGTTCCAGACATGTCTGGCAAGTTACAAACATTGATATGTTACATCAATGGCTACAAAACAACAGATTCTTTTCCTTCTCATCATGTGACATCAACATGGTAGGCCCCTAACCCTGTAGGCCCCATGTTTGGTGTCTTGTTCACAAGACACCAAACATGGGGCTTTTTAGTTTGTTTAATGACAGGATATGGGATGGGTTGGTTCTAAACACTATAACCTTTATAGTGTTTTGATTTATCACTGAAAGGAAAATCCAAATTATTGGGAGGGTAAGGCACCCCCTGATAAAATGGTAGGGAAACGTTTTTGTTGCATAGACTTTATTGTTCTATTATCTGATGCAAGGCACTAACAGTGAAAATAAAATAAAAAATTCTTAACACTGAACACAAAGTGAAGGGTAAACTAAAACTGAAACGAACATTTCATTTGGCCTTTTATTTACAAAATGTAAATAGTTGGTTGGTTTACTCAGGCTAGTATAAAGCTCACATCCTCCTCTTTATCACCTGTCATCCTTGTCCCTTCAGTCCTGCTCAATTAAAAAAGCGGTAATAGATGTAGGGCTGCAACTAACCACTATTTAAATAACTGAATAATCGATTTTTCATTTTATTTAATTATTTTTTTATTCCCATCATTTTTTTTCCAAAATACAACATTTGGACTAACAGAGCAAATAAGCTGTAAAACTGCAGCGTCAGGTTCGGTGTGGGTGCACCTCACTTTTGTCCTGGTGCTCCTAAGGAAAGAAACTGGAAATAACAAAGCAACCAGAGAAAACGCCCTGCTGACAATCAAATAAGATACACAGACTTTTCTCAGCACAAGCTGCACTTCCTGTAAACACTGCATGCTGCATTTCCTTGTACATATTGTTCCTCCAAGGACGTTGATATCTTCTTTAGGGGTTCTAATTTTTCTTCGAAAAGTCACAAAGATGTTTAATACTTTGTTTTTCTTTTGAAGATTTTACATTTTTGATGGTGTCCTGTATAGATGTTTGTTTTTTGCTTTACTATAAGTGTTTTTAATTTGTGTCTAAGGGTGGATATTGTTAAGAACCTCACCTTTTGATTCAATTTCAATTTGATATTGATTTAAATGTTTCAATATTGATTTATGTTGAAAAAAGGAGTAGAGTACACATCATTACATTTTAGATATTTATTTATATTTTGTCCATATGAACAGCTATACAGCTATAGTATAACAGTGCATGTATCATTAAATATCAGTATAGAGTACAAAAAGTAATGTATTATCACTGAAGTAAAGTGAAAGTAAACCTAAATTATTCTCCATTCCTCTTAGAAACTCAAACATTTCTCATCGTTTTTTAACAGTAACACATGTGAAAGTAAAGCTTTAGTGCAGTGATATTTGTAATGAATGTGGAGAGCGACCGCTAAAAGTATTCCAGAACTCAGTGCTGAACTAGGGAGATAAACAGGCCTGGAGGAATGGTTAATGAAAAACAAGTATATCAGTTACAGCTAATGTGATGATTTTTATTCCCAGATGGCCACTATAATATACAGCAAGAGCATACAGTATATATCAGGGTTAGGCAATAAATTGATTTAATCTATTAACATGAATTTACAGTTTATGAAGATCTAATTTTTGGAAAATCTCAATTTTGCTATGCAGATTCACTCATCGAGCTAGAGAATAACATGCAATGCTGAATATGTTTAGGAAAATATATTGTAAAATATTGTAAAGAGAAACTTTTTTTGAACACAAGACAAGGCACTTTAAGTTATTTGTTTACTTTTTTGAAGTTAGTTTGAAGTTGCACAAGTAAAGTGAAGCCTGTTCTAAGCTCATTGTGTAGAACTAATAGCAGCAAACTTTTAGTTATATTGTCGTTGTTTATTAAGGCAGGGCCGCCATCTTGTTTCACATCTTGTAGTTAGTTGCACTTTGAATTCAGGTCAACTCCCATACCAAATGCTTGACATAATAGCAAGTGCCTTTAATTTCTGTTTGTTAAAGGAAAAGGAAGGAAAAATGGATGAATCGGATTTGGTATAATAAAATCAGACATTTTATTTTTAAGCCTTATCACCCAGCCCTAGTATATAGCCTCTATAAGGGAAACTATAACAAAGCCACAGTTTCTTTTCTTTCAACAAAGTAACTTATAAACTTAACTTGAGTCTGACAAAATAAAGAACTGGAGAGCTACTGTATTTATAAATGAAATTATTCATGAGTAACCTCTGCAGAAACAGACTCCTTTATGCTACACCATAATCTTATCAATCGCCAGCATTTTTAGCACATCTGACTTAAGTTCAGATGGACTTTCCTGGAGGGCTTTCTTTTCACCTCAACTTTTCAGTGCACTTCACCTATGTGAGCCTATTTAATGGTGCTCAAAGTGACAGTGATGGACATGACGAGCTTGGGCCACAGTACTGGCCATCTCTCTCATAAACGGGAGGGACAGACTAGGAGGTTTAATTGGGAAGAGACTTTTGACTGTTGAGTTCTAAGCGACAAAGAAGGTTTTCATTGGCCAGGCTTGGACAAGTTTTCTCTGATACCTGCTGGTCAGTTCTGTCGCGCTGGTTCTTGAGTTGAAAGGTTCACTCTACGGCCGCACGCCAAGCAGAGCCTGAGTGGAGAGCAGGAGAAAAAGAAAAGAGAAGAGAAGGGAAGGGGTTTCAGGTGCCATGCTGCTGCAAAGAGAGCGTGTCGCGCGACAAGACATCCATGGGCTGAACCACTGGCCCACCGGGGAAATCCCTAGTAGTCCCAGTCTGCCCCTGTATTAACACTGCAGGAAAACTGTTTACTTTATTTACATTCGCGTTGTCCCGCCCGTAAAACGTGATACCACTCGAAGCTGTTGCTCATGAACCCAGTGGCCAGGGGAACTAATGAATCACAGGATTTTCTGAATCGAAATCATCGCAATCTGTCTGTGTCTTATAAGTGCATTCTGAGTGTCTCAAAATCCTATTTGTGATTACATATTGACAATTAATAACATTGATTCTTGAAAAGTTAGTTTAAAGCCCTGCCCCTCTCTCCCATTTATTTACCAGCAAATTAAAATGTAAGTGCAATAAATAAGGTATTTACTGTAAAATCAACCACATCGTTCTCATTTGTCACCCGGGCTGGAAGTAACATTCCCTATAAACAATCAGTCCTCCCCATCAACAATGTTTTAGTCAAAAGTTTCTCCTTTCAAACCAAGAGGTACCGTGCGGAACTACTTTGTGCAGTGTGTAGCCCGTGTTTACTTCCTGGTTCCTGAGCCAATCATATGAGAGTTCCCTGAGTTGTCAACACAGAGCTCAGCATTTGCTATTTTATATTGGCAAAAGAGCAGCAGTCTGCTAACATGGAAGCCAGTAAGAGAAGCAGACCAGAAGTAGATTAGAGAAATACAACATCATCTATCCCGTGTAAGTAAAGATTCATTAGGGTCGGGGGGAAGCAGATTTGACCGCATTTCACAGCAGCAACTGACCGTTGAGGAAACGGCATAGGCTGTTGTTAGTGGCAGGCAGTTGGCCCGTTTTGGATATCCATATCCCAGTGGGCAAATTTTTTTTTTCAAATATAACAAATTACTTTAGTTTACCATCTAATGTAGAACAGATTCCTGGATCAATGTGTGCTTCTGTGCTTTTTTGTCTCTCTTGTTGTGTCTCTGCTCTGTCCTCTCAAACCCCCAGTCGGTCGAGGCAGATGACCGTTCACACTGAGCCCGGTTCTGCTTAAGGTTTTTCCTTCCTGTTAATAGGGAGTTTTCCTTTCCACTGTCACTTCATGCTTGCTCAGTATGAGGGATTGCTGCAAAGCCATGTACAATGCTGACGACTCTCCCTGTAGCTCTACGCTTCTCCAGGAGTGAATGCTGCTTGTCAGGACTTTGATGCAATCAAACTGGTTCCCTTATATAGGACATTTTTTGACCAATCTGTATAATCTGACCCAGTCTGTATAATCTGATTGAAATTGACTTTGTAAAGTGCCTTGAGATGTCATGTTTCATGAATTGGCACTATATAAATAAAATTAAATTGAATTGAACTTACTTTGGCTGAATAGTCCTCACTTGTCATCTTAAATTTAGCTTTGCAGCATCCTCGTCTCTCTTGACTTGGCAACCTGTAACCCTGTGACAGGAGGGAAGGAGGGTTGCATGTTGTTTCAATTTGAAACACTAGGTGTCATTACTTATTGCTCCTTCAGTCACAGAACTTTGAGGGGTGATAATGTTGCTGCTCTCTCTTCCTGTAACTTAGGAACAGCAACATCATGAGTTGCTGAGCCTGTAGCTTAATTAAGGAAAGCAATTACACCTCAACCACTCTCAGAACCTGACACAAGTCCTTTCTATGTGCTCAGAACAGTCAGAATCAACACTCCTCTGTGTTTTTTTCCCCCATGCACGGACAGAAGTACAAAACATCTGAGGTTGTTTTAAGGACATTTGACTGCAAAAGTCAGAGAGTTTCTGCTTTGAATAAACCTTGGTGCAAGTAAGCGCATGTCATGATTCAATTATTTGATTTTGAGCACATATAAGCGGTGCCTTTGGGATACTTTCTTACCTTTTAATCCCAACATATTTCAATCTAAACAGGAAATTTTTGCATATAAACACAGCTACTGTCATTAACCAGATGACAAGTTAACAGCAGCATCAGGCGAGCTGTCAGAGACCAACATTAAGGCTGGTTGTGCTTCGGGGCGTCGTGCAGGTACTGAATCCTCCTATGGGGTAATACAGCACATAGCTTACATGTGTTTGCATGGAATGGTGGGGCTTGGATATTAGTTTAGTGTCAATAAGTATTAATAATTCACAGCCCACCTATACCTGGTATTATGCGATGCGGCTTGGATTGTTCAGGTTTAAATAGTTTTAAAAGGAACTGGAATGTAGCTGGATGAGTCAGACCTTGTTTTGGATCAGTCATGCATGGATCGTGACAAACAGGTCAATCAAGTGCTTCACCTGTTTCTACAACGGCAAACCTTCAGAATGCTGAATAGGTACATTCTCCTGTTAATTCAAGTAGAGGGTTAGAAATGGATGAGAGTATACATACCGCAGCACTTGTGTTTATTTTTAAACAAGATGATGTCGCGGGTGGCAGCCTTGGTGCTTTGCTCTCTTAGCATTTGGATGTTTATTTTGGTCTTTGCTGCTATTCCATGGTGCCATGACATCACTGTATAAACCATTTTACGCAGTTGATATAGCTACATATGTAAATTCTCCAAAAAATGTCATAAAAAATATAACGGCAGCTTGTTGTTTTGTCAGGCCTAATGTCCCTCCTCAGTAAAAGGGTCGGTTGCGGTGGTGATTTGCAGCTACAACCACATTTGGAAAACTCCATCCACACCTCCCTTCTCTGTGAAATGGCGTGTCACAAATCCATTATTATGTTTTATATGGCTTGTGGAAGTGTTTGTGTTGGAGGATGTTGGACAGGCGAGGACAAGCTGACCAAAGGCTTTAACCTGGAGGCACAATTCAACTCATTGGGGCTGCAATACAAAGTCTCAGACGAAAATGCGGTGGGGAGCCCGCTGCGGCAGTACTGCCCCAACATGGAAACGTTACGCAGCCGGATGCCATTTGACAGCATTTAGAAATCATATAAACTTGTAGGTAATGACAGTGTTGTGGTCGCCACCTGCTGTGTTGGAACAGAAGTTTTTTTTTTATCCGTTTGTTCAAAAACCCGAACTTGAATTGAATTTTACTCACTTTTTGTCTCTCTAAACCCAGGAAGCAGTCTTCAGTAAAGTCTCCATAAATGAACTTCAGACACTCTTCTGTGATCTCTTTAGTAACTGCTGTGAAGTTAGTTTGAGGTTGAATATTGGATATTTACGCTCCATGGCTTCAGGAGTGATTACCTCATGTTGGAGGTGATACAGTGAGGCTGATCTGGGGCTGCTGCTCCTCGCTTTCCTCCTCTCAAGTGGAGCAGTCAGACATGCTAGCGGATTCACGGCTGGTGCATCAGTTGGGGGAGGAGTGAAGGGGGAATGCTGTTTGCTTGATGGTGTGCTCTGAGACAACCTACGTAGAAAGATAACCCGTTTTCTGACCATTTGAGCAACGCAACAAAGCTGACCACGCCTGAGCAGGTGCTTTGGTATTCACTTCTGACATTCACGTGGCCTCGTCAGTGCACAACACATATTATACCCCCAAAACCTACATCTCCAACCTCTTGGTTGGAAATGTAGCAGCGATGTAGGGGATATACCAAAGATACGAATGAGGTAAATGAGCAGGTATACTCTTGGTCTGTGGGAATGAGGACAGCAAATATCCTTGCCTTCAATCAACCTGGGTAATATCCACGTACGGGCAAAAAAAGAAATGGAAAAAAACCCACACTTTTTCACTGGAGTTTGGTTGTGAGGCCAGCTCGGACTGCACATTACAGGCACACAAAAATGATGGTTCGGTATGTACCTAGGTTCTTTAGTCACAGTTCAGTACATTTTCACAGCTGGTTAAAAGATCTTCCAGGGCAGCTAAGAAGATTCCTCCCAGCTAACTCAGACCCTTGTAAAATTAGGCCCCGCTAAAATTATTCATTTTTCTCGTTTGTCTTTGAAACCTTTTTTAAAGGGGAGGGGAAGGGGGAGGTTAGTATATGTATTTATTTTAAGGGATGTAAAGGCAGAGCTGTAAAGCATACTGCTGCTACAGTATGTGATTCAGTCACAAAGGCTAGTGATTCATTGATGTTGTTGTCAATATACCAAAATTTCAAGCTTGGTACAAATGTATAGAAAAGTAATTAATATTAAATACAATTTTTGATTCTGCAGACATTTCTTTTAATACATAGGGTTCTTTGAAATAGATCAGATAAATATAACTTACTGTATTTCTACTGTCTTGATCAGTGCAAAAACAAATTGGTAGTAGACATTTAAATCATTGTTTGGTGAAAAAATAACTTATATACCGCAAAACAGACTAGATAACCTTGACTAGAAGTAATAATACCCTAGAAAGAAACGTGGACTGTCGATTCATCTGAACAACTAGAATTGGAAAACTTCTTGACAGTGTAAACGATAAAGTGAATAGAAATGTTTGAGCATCAGCCTAGTTCACGTTCTCTGGTTTGTTTTTGTCAGTATTGGAATGTATAGCATGTAAAAATTTATTTTTTAACCTTACTTGTTTCAGTTAGCCATAGCTGATAGCTCCCAGTGTCAGCTATCAGTAGTAATGGGGTGGGCGTGCTGGTCATTTCACCTGTTCGTTATTCTGTACCTTTGTAGTTTTGGTCCTCTCGTATCTGATGAAGGGGGGTGGGGACAGCACCTGGTTGGGGGGGGGGCGCACCTGGTTGGGGGGGACAGCACCTGGTTACAGACTGTACCTGGCAGAACTCCAGTAGCTTTGCTCCACTGTTAGCCAGAGGAGGCTCACTGCCCTTATCTCAAGAATGTGCAAATGTTAAATATCCTAGGCCTCCTCCAGTTCAGCTTAAAAATGCCATACCCAAAAAAGGATTGATTATATCTATGGAACTACAAGGTTTATTTGAATTGTTCTGGTACCACGATAAAGGGAATACACCATGAAATATTTCTAAGGTCTAAAAATCTGTGCTTAAATTACTGGATGAATATGGCTCAAAGCAGAGAAAAATGCTTTTTCTAATCTGAATATCCTTTTAAATTTATGTTGTTGAAATCCAAAATATCTCTCAGTATCTGGTTGAACAAGAATCCGTACAAAGAAGGTGAAGCAGAGAAGTTTTACAGAGGTGCTACGTGATAGAAATCCCGGCAAACCTTCTAAATTAACCATTTTAGGAAAAATATGTCATTTAAAATTCCTCAGCGTTTTCTTTTTCTTTTTAGACCATTCTACCTTTTTGTTGGCTCCTGCCTCCTTGAACAGCCATTGTTTTATACCCAAAAGGCTCCAGCTAAAAGATGACTCAGTTCAGTCAATATGTCGCTGTCAATATGCCAACAATGAAACTATTCCGAGCAACCTTGGCTGGACTTTCTGCAGCGGCCATGACAGGATTTTCTTCTGCATTAGCACGAGCCAAAATAATGGGCAGAAAACAAAACACATTGGTGAGTTCCTTGTTATTTGGACTAATAATTATGATCATAAAAGTAATAATATAATAGTAATGCTTACATACAAGTCGGTAGACTGCTAGTAGTACCTGCAAAAGTACCTGCCCTTGGCCTGGATGAGAAAAATGCACCTTCGGATACAGCCCAGGTTTTTCAGTATTTAAGAATAAAAATTTCGCTCTATACTATTAATTTCTCTCAAAAGTCTTTAGATATTTAAAAGGCATTCATTCAAGTTTAGATATTCCTCTGCCCCGTTATCCGCAGCATCAGACAGAGAAGTCTCTGTCAAAGTTTTCAAATGCCTGAGTGAGATCATATATACTTAACATTATAACCCTGCTGAAAACATTGTGGTTAATGGTCGACATTTCCCAACACTCGCCTTTTCATAGAAAGAGCATCCATGCATAAACGCATAGCGTCACATTTCGTACTCATTAAATCATTGATTTCAAGTTCTTGTTCTAATTTTTACTGCCGTTTGTTAGATATTAATGAAAAGAGAGAGGGGGAGAGATAACGACATTGTGTTCAAAGCCAGTTATACAAATAAGACCAGTTCACTCTGTTGTGCAATTACACACTGTTTAAAGTTATTTAATGTTTAATAAATAACTCTCTGTCTGTTAGGTATTGTCTGGTGAATATCAGCTGATATTAGGACAATAGTTGAAAGGGATGATTCGAGCATTGGCAATCTTTTAACAGCAAACTCTGCACACGTGTAGAATAAGGAGTGACAACTTCTCTTCAAGTTCAAGAATTTATTAACAGAAATAAAATGAACATCCAGAGAACATCACTATATAATGCAGTTTATTATGCGAATGAACACTATATTTCAATCAACAAATCCTCTTTACGAGGCTAGTGAAACTTAACTAAAACTACTAAGAAAAATGAAGATATAAAGAAGCTAAGCTAAGGAACTATGTACACACCAAAAAGAAACAAAGAAAAAAACAAAGTGGTTGATCATCAGCATCATCAGAATAATTCTGTGAATCCTGGTTCACTGCAGATCTGAGTCAAAGAACCAAAGTTCATCTTAAAGAACATTCAGAACAACATTTGGCATGTATTTCAACCCATTCACAATGCAAATGCTGAGTTAAACTAAATGTTATTTGATGATATGACATCTTATTTGAGTTAAAGAACCAAATGTCATGTTTGGCTTTATATATTTGGCCCACATGCAGAAACACACTCGGCAGCAGAGATCAGTTTAAGCAGTTTATTTAACGGTCATGATGGTAACGATCGCTCAGGAGGTGATGAGGGAATGACGGGACCAGTACCTGATAAATCACTAAAGGGAAGGAGAGACGATTAGATGAAGAAGGTCACAGGGGAAACGATCTGAGGTACGTAAGCTTACCACCGGACGCGGCAACCGGACCGGGGGAGGACGGTAAGGACTCAGCGTGCTGTAGTAGATGGTGGCAGGTGCTCCAGAGACCGGGGGCGTAGGCGGAGGGTGGTCCGAGCAGCATTGCCGATCCAGGACAGTAGGGGGAACCAGACAGGCTCGGGGTGCACAGGTGAATCCGAGAGGTGGACTCAGAGTGGAGGTTTTCTCGAGAGGGTTCTCCAGAAAGGAGACGAGAGCACTTGGGAGGGAACCTGGGAGACACAGAAGTAAGCGGTTAGCTCGAGGGAATCTATCTCGGAACAGAGACAGTGGCCTGCAGTCATACCACAACTGATAACACTCTGGCATCCTCCTGCTGTCCGCACGCAGTTCTTGTAGCATGATCAGGCGCTGCTGAACCAATCCCCGGTGTGCGTGCCCCGCCCTCCAGTCAACTGGAAACACCTGCGGAGAAAAGCAGACAGAGGCAGAGCCAGCAAAAAAGCATGGCTCTCCTGACTGAGTCCTGTCACCAAAGTTCATCTTAAAGAGCATGAAATGGTTAAATTAGCTTAACTAATTCAGAACAACATTTGGTATGTGTTTCAACCCATTCACAATGCAAATCCTGAGCCAAACAAAACATTATTTGATAAAATAACATTTTAAAGAATACTTTTCTCAGTAAAATCATTAACATTAGGGACACTTGATTTTATTAATGCGATTTATTCTGGGAGCTAGGGGTCGCTGTAGCGATCGGTCGCTAAAATCAGTTAAACCTAAAGTTAAACAAAACGCCTTTAAATCAACATTATTATTCCATATTAATGCGGCAATAACACTCATAGCACCAATCGAACGATGGTGGAGCGAAACAAAACAAACCTTATGTTTGAAATGAACCGTAGTTGAATATCCAGAAACCGGAAGTTACCGGGATCTAATAGTATTTAGGCTAGCGGATTTCGGCACTAATTTTAAAATACTCCGGCTTTATTTTCGTCGTAATGACTGGGCCGAATAACATAAACATTAATATCCAATCAATTTATGAAACCCTTGTGGAGATAGTGTTTGTTATAACCATGAAAACACACTTGAATTACATCAGAAATGACATGGCTCGAAGAATGCTAGCGGGAGCTACAATGGTTAGCTCCGTGTGTCCAATGTAAAAACACAATGTGACCGCATCACACAAACCTTCCAAACAACCATTTACCTCTCCCTGCTCATCCTCTGCCAAACCTGTCAGTGCCTTGTGTGAGTTCAGTTCACTTTGGCCATCCAAGGGAGAGCAGTGGTCCAGGGAAACATTGGTTCTATTAGCAGCGGGCTAGCGGCTCTGCGGCTAGCCGAAACGTACTTGGAACAGGGTAGGCCGGTCAGACGTCCTGCTTGCAGTCTCTGAGCTCTCAGTTTGGGATACTGAGTCCTCTGTCGGCTTTTGGCCGCTCGACATTGTCTGGAATCAGCTTCCTGCAACAGCTGAGAAGAATAAACAAAGCTGGTCTTGGCAAAGGGATTCTTTGCTCCGGCGTCTGATGCAGAAGTTAAGACTTAACTCTGATTCGGCCGGCAGTTTCTTCGATGCCAGTCAGGTCCTCTGCTCCGCAGAGGACGAGAATTTCCACCTTTGTCTGTCCATTGAAGCGATGGGAGATGAGTTTCACAGAAGGCCATGCATGGAGGCCCATGTGGCCAACTCCTCAGTAAGGAAAGTAGCTATTGGCTGGTCTAAAAGTCGCTAGAAGTCGCTGAATGACGTCATCGCCTAATTTCCATAATCTGCCACATGATGTGATGTGCATGTTATTGACGCTGTGGGAGAAATAACGTTGTTAGAGAGAGACAAAAAGTGAGTAAAATCACTCAAAATATATAGAGCTACTTTTTTTTGTCCATTAATGTTTATTTATTATTATTTTTATTTTATTTTATTTATTTTTTTATTTTTTATTAATGTTTATTTTATTACAATACTAACCCTCCTCCTTTACCCAGGGTTTGAGACCGGCAAAATGAACCATAAAGAGACACTATGGCGGAGTTACAATTTGTTTCTCTTCAACTTTTTTTAACATTTTCTTTTTTCTCTTTTGGTCCACTAAGGAGCCTACAAATCACGGTAAAACATGAACATGTGGCTGCGTGAATCAAAAGCCGTTATTTATTTAAGATAAAATATTTCAAAATCAGTTATTTATAATCAACCTGCGCCGTCAATCCTGGCGCATGCGCGCTTCATTTGCAGTCTGGACGCTGAGGGTAAACATGCTGTGGCTCTGACTGCAGCGCTGAGAGGGACTCCTGCAGTAGCGGGAGAACGGGGTTGGGACTGAGGAGGCAGCTCACGGCAGTACCTGCCGCTGGAGGACAAGAGTATGAACGATACGTGCTTTCACGTAAGAGTCTCCAAAAGTCGCTAGTCGCTTTTTTGAAAAAGAGTCGCTGGAGGGGTCTGAAAAGTCGCTAAATATAGTGACAAAGTCGCTGAGTTGGCAACACTAAGAAGTGTGTAATAAAGAGAGCTGAGCTAGGCTCATAGCAGGCATCCCCTTCTGTGAGGGGATGTCTCTGCGTGGACATGTGAAATGACTTGCTCACAATCCATTTTGATTCCTCTCCCATGTCACATGTTGCCAATTCAATCTAATTTTATTTTTCTCATAATGGCTGTAATGGCACAGCAACTCATTTTCATTGATTTATCGTTTCGCTCATTCATCAACAATCTTAATTATTTTGAAATAAAAGCCTGAATGAAAAAAGAAGAAGCATGATTACAAATATTTTGCTGGAGTTCTCGAAGCGCTCACAATGTAGTGTAGGAAAAGTCTTTTAGCTGAGCAGTTGTTTTTATGTAAACATTTGTACTGTATAACAGTTGTGTAAACGATTAACATCACAGAAAAAGGCTAAATATAATGCTCTGGGTCATAAAACAGTATACAAATTGATGAATAAATGGGAAAATGTTATTTAGCTGTCTATTTGATTTTATTAGCATAATAATAGGCCAATTGTTAACATGAAAGTGGGTTTGTGATACAATTATTATTGTTAATGGCATATCATTACAATTTAATTTCAGATGTGAAAGAATCCGTGGCAGGTAGGCAAGGCAAGGCAAATTTATTTATATAGCACAATTCAGTACAGAGACAATGCAATAGATGCAGACAATGCACATAGATAATTTTATTTACATATTTTTTTTAATTTAGAATCTGGTCTCCAAGACGTCCCCCTACCACGCAGTTTGGCTGGTTTGTTGATGAACTGGGACCTTCATCAAATAATTAGTTTACATGTAAAACCAGTTAAACTAAAAAGTATACTGCTCTAAGCCATTGCTGAATAAGTAAATTGTTTTTTTTTTATATAAAGCAGTGATTCACAACAGATCTATCAAATCTGTCAAATATACAGATTCAAATTAAGGTTTAAACATAATTTCATGTTGATTGTAGTTATAATGCAGTGCACTGAAAATATGTTTATAATGCCACATTCTCTCTCTAAAGAAGCTCAACTGATTGCATCAAGTCACAGACTTTCAAGCGATTCCAAGCCCCGTTCATGTTATAGTTTGAAATTATGATGGCTGAATCTGCTGGTTACAGTCTTTCTGATCAGCTGAGGCTTGTCAATCTGACTTTGTAACTCTCTGTCTGTCAAAGGTTAAGTTGAATTTGGAATGGACTTACTTAACCTTTGGTAGTTTGTTTTTACACCGTGGAGTTTTGAGAGTAGCATGCGGTAATAAAAATCAGTAGAAGATACAGACCTGGGAAAAGCAGCTGGTGTGTTTGAGGCAATCTATAGATGGCCCAATATTGAGGATATTTTTTTACAGAGTTGCTTAAAAGAATGAAAAGTAATATAGAAAAAAAAATGAGACGATAGTGAGTTTTGTTTCATTTGTTTGTTTGTTTTTTTAAATAGGTTTAAACTTCAGGCATCTGTATTGCTTTATTCCTAAAATACTTGAAGCTTTTATGGTCTTCTCTGATATTGTTCTCCAAGCATGCCTTAGAAACCAAGTGGAAAAATATAATTAGATTAAACCTCCTCATGAAAGACCTTATGATGGAGGAGGTTCAGCAAGATTTTTTTTGTGTTGTGGGCACAATCTTTGGCTAAACAGTTGCGCTTGAGGCAGCCTTCATCCTGTTCAGTCATTTATCCGTTTCTGCCAGGTTGCATAAGACAGATTATTTTATAAGGATATACTTATACTCCATGCCTGTGGAGTGTTTTTGTAAACCACAAAACTCTGAAAGTACTAAACAGCCGGACAGCAAGTTTAAACTGTGGCCCAAGGTTCGGAACAGAACACTTGACAGACAGTTTAGCCCTTTGCATGAGTTTGAGCTTTCCTGCAATCGGTAAAGTATAAATGATAAGACCTGGACCACCAGGGTGTTTAAAACCTTTGGTCTTAAACAGATTTAGTCAATCGTGAAAGACTTAAAACAAAAAGTAGAATTGATACTAGCTCAGTCTAGGGTTCTGGAGAAGCCTGGAAAAATTTGGAATTTTATTTCTGAACAAGTATGTGAAATTTTACTCTGAAAGTATAATTATATTTGCAGACTATTAACTATTCTGAAGCTTTATGAGGTTATATGCAGAACGGGAAAGTGCGGGGTGAGTTGCATCATTCAGTTTGAAGAAGGGGTGCAGCATGAACGTAGTGTGTGTCGAACTAGTAACAGCTAGGTTGTTAGCTATTTAGACCGGGTGGTTTTCTCCTGGACAAGAACTTTAATAACTGTTTTATGTTGCTCTCAAACGTAGACGCAAATAAACAAAGGACGATTAGCCTAGTGGGGGGCAAGTAAAGCCTGGCGCCCTGCCAGGCTCTTAATACGCTGGGAGAAACCCTGTGCTAGGAATGATTAGAACTGCAGAGAGGATCATCCCAACTGACTTAAATCACTACCTTTCCAGGTCCAGTGCCAGTAAAAGGGCAGTTAACATAGCTATCACCCAACTCATCCTGGTCACTGGTTATTCAGACTTTTACCCTCAGGTTGGCCTTACAGAGCGCTGATGGCTAAAATGAGTCGGTACAGAGCCGATATCTATCCCCAGGCTGTCCCTCTGATGAACGCCTCACAGCCAGGGTAGCCGGCTCCTCAACAGAAATCCATTGGCATATTTTCACTAACAAGGTTTTCTACCGCTTTTGTGTGTTGTATGTATAACATCCATCCATCCATCTATCCTCTTCCGCTTATTCGGGGTCGGGTCGTGGGGGTAACAGTTTCAGTAGGGTGGCCCAGACTTCTGTTTCCCGAGCCACTTGATTCCGGGGGAATCCCATGGCGTTCCCAGGCCAGCCGGGAGACATAGTCCCTCCAGCATGTCCTGGGTCTTCCCCTGGGTCTCCTCCCGGTGGGACTTGCCCGGAACACTTTACCAGGGAGTAAAAAAATATTGCATTAGCACAAGAAATGCAAGTTTGTAATACTTAAAATATATTATCCGGTAATTATTGCATTCTAAACAGTCCTTTGCATTATGAATATTGCAATGAGGATATATTTGACATATTGTGCAACCATACCATAAACGCTGCCATAAATATAGATGGGAATCAAAAAGTCTTCCAAAATTCTGGTTCCATTTGGTCATTAAATTCAGAGCTGTGTTCATAAAACTTCCTTGAGTTTAACCATACTGAGAACCTGGGTTTCAGATTGCATAAAGCACACACAGAAACGGAAATCAACAAACTGTAATCAAATCCTGTCAATAGAGCCCAACAGATTTGACTTTAACAATTGGAGCATTACTGCTTTCACTATAGTGCTCTGCTAAAGCCTAAAGCTTTATTAGATTTTATTCTGGGACTATTTCATGTTCAGTGGACACAAAAACTGAAAGGTACACTTGCAAAGGGAGATGTAAAAAAAGAAGCAAAATAAACAGGTAAAATATTAGGTACAAACCGCTAAGCTAATAATAGGGTTTTCTGTACAAAAGTGAGTCTGTAAGCAACTTAATCCAAGCACCTGTAGGTGTGTAAGGTTTATCCATAAGAAAAAAGTGGTTGTGAGGAGCCAAAGACATGTAAACACTTAGACATAAAAAAAGGGACACAGTATAAATACTCACATTCATCGCACACATCCTATACTCCCTGGTTCAGGTACCGGCACCACAGAGTGGTATTTAGACCCACGGGGTGAACACTATCATCAGGATGGGGGGGGGCACCGTAAAACCCCGACCTACCCACCCAGAGAGGAGGCCAACATGAACTGAACGGGCTGGCCAACAAGAGCTGTTCCTCCATTTCCCCAACCTCCGGATGGCAATCGGAGAACAGGGGTGTGAGAAAGACCCCGTGCCTGGTCAAACTTCATGTTGTTGCATGCTGTTCTTAAGTGTATTTAAAAATTGAACGGCCAAACAGGGGGCACCCAACGTAGCCCAGCCCCCTGTCGGACAGAACCACCCCCACCCCCCCGGTGCCTTTACCTCTCTCCCAATTTGTGCCCTACATATGTGTGTTGGGGGAATGTCCATCCATCCCTCCATCCATCATCTTCGGCTACCCCAGTCGGGTCACTGGGGTAGCAGCTTCAGGAGGGAGGCCCAGACTTTCCTTTCCCCAGCCACTTGGCCCAGCTCCTCCGGGGGAATCCCAAAGCGTTCCCAGGCCAGCCGAGAAACATAGTCTCTCCTGGGTCTCCTCCCAGTGGGATGTGCGCAGAACACCTCACCAGGGAGGCGTCCAGGAGGCATCCTAACCAGATGCCCGAGCCACCTCAATTGGCTCCTCTCGAGGTGGAGGAGCAGTGGCTCCACTCTGAGTCCTCCCTGGACTTCTCACCCTATCTCTAAGGGAGAGCCCAGAAACACCATGGAGAAAACTCATTTTGGCCGCTTGTATCCGGGATCTCGTTTTTTCGGTCATGACCCAAAGCTCATGACCATAGATGAGGGTAGGAACGTAGATCGACCGGTAAATCGAGGGGTCTGCCTTTTGGCTTAGCTCTCTCTTCACTCTGACACCAGTCATACAGAGACCTAACAGCCCTTATTACAGGGCCCGGTACTCCATACTTCTGGAGTACCCTCCACAGGACCCCCCGAGGGACACGGTCGAATGCCTTCTCCAAGTCCACAAAGCACATATAGATTGGTTGGGCACACTCCCACGCACCCTCCAGGATCCTGCAGAGAGTATAGAGCTGATCCAGTGTTCCACGTCCAGATCGTGTTGTTGCCACACTGCTCTTCCTGAATCCAAGATTCAACTATCCGATGGACCCTCTTTTCCAGAACCCCGGAGTAGACCTTACCAGGGAGGCTTAAGAGAGTGATTCCTCCATAGTTAGAACACACCCGCCGGTCCCCCTTTTTAAATACCGGGACCACCACCCCGGTCTGCCAATCCAGGGAAACTGCCCCCGATGTCCACGCAATATTGCAGAGCCGTGTTAACCAACACAGCCCCACAACATCTAGAGCTATAAGGTACTCTGAGCGAATCTCATCCACCCCTGGGGCCTTGCCACCAAGGAGCTTTTTAACCACCTCGGTGACCTCAGCACCAGAGATGGGAGAACTCGACCTGAATTTCTCTGGCTCTGCTTCCTCAATGGAAGACGTGTTGGTGGGATTAAGGAGGTTAGGGAGGTAAGGGAGACGCTAACAGACTAAATATTTGACTGCATGGAGGGTGTGAAATCAGATGTAGTATACTTCTTATGATGTAGTGGACTATTTTTTTCTTTTAAAAAGGAGAGTGTTTTACAAGTATGGAGTAAAATAAAATAAGTTTCCAAGTACAATATACAGTTGCTTCCAAAAGGATTCCCACCCCTTGAACTTTTCCACATATTGTCACATTACAACCACAAACATAAATACATTTTATTGGAATTTTATGTGAAAGACATACACAAAGGGGTATACAGTTGCAGTTTTTATACAAATAAACTGAAAACAACATATTTTAAAAGTATTCCCCCCACCACCCCCCATCATTCAATATTTTGTGGAACCACCTTTTTCTGCAATTCAAGATGCAAGTCTTTTAAGGCTGTTTAGGGTTATTGTCCAGCTGGAAGGTGAACCTCCGCCCCAGTCACAAGTCTTCTGCAGACTCCAACAGGTTTTCTTCCAGGATTGCCCTGTATTTGGCTCCATCCATCTTCCCTGTCCTTGCTGAAGAGAAGGGGTTGGTGTGTTCAGAGTGATGTGCAGTGTTAGTTCTCCGCCACACATAGTGTTTTGCATTTTGGCCAGAAAGTTCAAGTTTGGTCTCATCTGACCTAAACACCTTCTTCCGCATGTTTGCTGTGTCCTCAACATGGCTTCTGGCAAACTTCTTATGGTTTTCTTTTAACAATGGCTTTCTACTTGCCACTCTTACATAAAGACCACATTTGTGCAGTGCACGGCTAATAGTTATCCTTTGGAGAAATTCCCCCACCTGAGCTGTAGATCTCTGCAGTTCCTACAGAGTCACCATGGACCTCTTGGCTGTATCTCTGATCAGTGCTCTCCTTGTTGGGCCTGCAAGTTTAGGTGGAGAACCTTGTCTTGGTAGGTTTACAGTTGTGCCCAACTCTTTTCATTTCCAGATGATGGATTGAATAGTGATAACTAAGATGTTCAAAGCTTGGAAAATCTTTTTATAGCCCAAGTCTGCTTTAAACATCTCCACAACTTTATCCCTTACCTGTCTTGTGTGTTTGTCTGACCTCATGCTGCTGTTTGCTTGCCAATATCCTCTTAACCAACCTCTGAGGCCGTCAGAGAGCAGCTGTATTTGTACTGAGATTAGATTACACACATGGTTCTATTCAGCCATTAGCAATCATCAGGCAACTTCTGAAGGCAACTGGTTACAGTCAGAGAAAAGGGGGCAGAATAATTTTCCTCACTACACTTTTCAGTTTATTTGTAAAAAAAATAAATAAAAATAAAACCATGTATGATTTTCTGTCTGCTTCACAATTGTATACCACTTTGTGTTGATCTTTCAGATAAGATTAAAATAAAATGTATTTGTTTGTAATGTGACAAAGAGTGGAAATGTTCACTGGGTATGAATACTTTTGCAATGTACTGTAGCCAATTGTTTCCAACATCTTGACCAAAATGGTAAATGTTAAGAAACAAGTAGTTACCATGTATAACGAATATGTCATCAAGTGCATCAGCACATTTATCAGATTAGATGAACACTATAGGGTTGTTTTTATTTTATTTTATTACAAGGAAGTCCCATTGCGATTAAAATGTCTTACAACAAAGACCTGGCCACGGGAGTACCCATAACAATAAATGTAAAACAGCTACATTATCCTAAACAATATAAATATCTAAATTTGTTGGGGAGTTAAAAACAGTTTTTAAAGATGGAAGAAGAGGAGTAAATGCACACAAACAATCACACCATAAAAATGGAATAAAACATTGAAATAAGAATTGAGTGAACTAACACTGAACATCACTCTGAACACACCATCCCCACCGTCAGGGCTACAATGGAATGGTTTGAAACACAACATATTCATGTGCTCATCTGAAACAGTTCAAACCCTCTCAATCTAATCTGTTTGAGCTGGAGCTGCTTTGCAAAGAAAAATGGGCAAAAATCACTTGGATGTCACTAAATGTGCAAAGCTACTAGAGACATACCCTAAAAGACATGCAGCTGGAATTGCATGTCTTTTAGGGTAAGGTGGTTCCACAAAGTATTGACTCAGGGGGGCTGAATACTTTTACACAATGCCCTTTTCAGTTTTTTTATTTGTAAAAAAGAAAAAAAAAGAAAGCATGTATAAAGTGCTTTCTAATTCACAATTGTATGCCACTTTGTGTTGGTGTTTCACATAAAATTCCAATAAAATGTATTTGTTTGTGGTTGTAATGTGACAACGTGCAAATGTTTAAAGTGTGTGATTACCTTTGCATACC